>NC_090694.1:24758568-25004175 GCF_013368605.1 Nyctibius grandis
AGGGGGTGGTGCTACGCCCCTCCTCTCCTGATTCGTTGCTGGGAACTTCCGGGTCCAGACGGGACTCGGGGCTGCTGCTCGGGGGGCCCAGAGCACAGAAACCGCCCGGTACAGCCCGATCTCGCCCTCGCCCCGCACTCACCTCAGTTGCTGCCGCCGCTGCCGCTGCTGCCGCTGCTGCCGACTGACTGACTGACTGACTCTCACTTCTTCCTCCAGTTTCTTTGCTGAAAGACTGGCTTCCTGATCAGACCCTTCCTCCTCCTCTGCCTCCTTTACTAATTGATGGTATGGACCCATTGATCTCCACATCCAGTGTTTGTTTTGGGCTAATGAGGTGATTACTGTAGTTGGGGTTTGGGTCCCTGTCTCAACCACGGTGCCCTCAGATGTAAAGGCCCTCTTTCCCCTGCTCCTCTGATGGTGCTGGACAGAGGCTCAATAGGCACAGGCCAGGCACAGTACAGTGCTAGAAGCTGCTGGTTTTCATTGGGGTAGGCAAGGCACCCTTCTATCAGGTGCCGTGTCAGTTTACCAGGATTACTTGCCTGTTCAGGAGTAAAATCCCAGTCTATCATCAGAGGTGATAACCTCCCTAGGCACCTGCCCAAATCCTTCAACATACCCTGCCATCCAGGGATTGTCTTGCAGCACGTTTCTCTGTGACATCACCAACAAGTTGTTTATTCTTACGCCAGGATGAAACCAGGTTCCACGCACCCAACAACTGCACAGCAATGTTAGATAATAGGATCAAACAGCTTATATAAGGATATGCAAGAACCTCAGGAGCCTGTGCAACGAAGTTGTACATATGCATCCTGGAGAAGAGGGAGGTGTAATCCCTCATTCTCCCTGCAAGATAGCCTACCCAGCACAGGAACAGCATCAATGCCAGAGCCATATGCCAGCCTGGGGCCAAGTGCACGGCCATTGCTTTTATCAAAATGTTCTCATGTACAGTGAAATAGTGATAAGTACTACAGTAAACAGCAAGAGCCTAAAGCAGCCACTAACAAGCCCTGGAGTCTAATATACAGTAAAGAAAGCGTACTCCATGATCAGCACAGAAGCCTGTCAATTAACAACTACAACAGCTGTAGCACGCTCAGATCAAAACTGTCATTATCTCAAGCCTCATGTTGAGTGCCAAAAAAGGACTGTGGTGGGTTGACTCTGGCCAACAGCCAAACACCCACCCAGCCACCTGCTCGCTCCCCTCCCCCACGAGATGGGGAGAAAACAGAAGAAAAGTGAGATGACTCAGGGATTGAGATAATTACAGTTTAATAGGGAAAGCAAAAGGTGTGCATGCAAGCAAAACAAAAAGAGGAATTCATTCACTGAGCTTTTATTGCTGAGCGCAACATCATACAGCATGGAATATCCCTTTGTTCAGTTTGAGTCAGCTGTCTTGGTTATGTCCCCTCCCAACCTCTTGCCTACCCCCAGCCTACTTGCTGTGTGAGGGTGGGCAGGGCACAGTGGAAAAGCAAGCCTTGCTGCTGTGCAAACACTATTTAGCATTAGCCAAAACATTGGTGTGTTATCATCAGCACTGTTTTTAGCCACAAAAACAAAGCACAGCACCATATGGGCTGCTATGAAGAAAGTTAACTCCATCCTGTAAGGGTATGTGGAAGGAAAGTGTCTGCTCCTTTAAGGTCATTAAGGTATTTGGTCAAAGGAGCCATAAACAAGAAAATACAGAGACAAACCTGACCAGCAAATGATAAGGTAGGTTGTAGTGATCCTGACTGGGATAGCGTTGCACATTTAGGAGTTAGTGATCCACAATGCAGTTAACCTGAGTAGGCGCAGGCCTGTGCTGCGCTGTGCTGCACGTACAGTGTGGCCTTCAGGCCTCTGTCGCGCTGCACAAATCTCTTGGCCGCAGGATAAACTCAGCAGCTCACTGCAACAGAGGAGCCTGGAGGTAGTGCCTGCTTGGTACCGGCGATTACCCTACCTGCATGGCCTTGCCTTTATCTAACAGTGCAGCAAAAAGTTCTCATGAGAACATCCTTTATGAATAGAGGTGTGTTTTTTTTTTTTTTTTTTTTTGTAGGGAAGTTAGCTCAAAGGACAAAAAAAAAGGAGAGCTTCTTTCCATGGACAGGATCTGTTCTATGAAGCATGCCGTGGGAAAATCCATCTGGGCTAAGTCCGATGCTCACGAATGTGGGGTGCCCAGCATCTGAAGGGATGTAAGATTTACTCGCTATCTATATTCCTCTTATTTTTCTGTCTTATTAAAGCAGTTATATTATTAGGCCCTTTGTTGTTGGGCCTTTCTTATTGAGATCCCTCCCTCTCTATTTCTCTCTCCCTCCTCCACACCCATGGTGCAGAACACAGGGACTGACGAGAACAAACCTGTCAGTTGCACTAATTGGTAAGGATATGTGGAGTGTGAGAATGTTTAATTTTTCAGTTGGGAAGATAAGGAAAGAGAAGGAGACAAACACACAGAGACATAAAACCTGAACAATTAGCATTAACAAAGACAATAGCCAGAAACAAACCTGGTCAGTTACACTAATTGATGGACTATCAAGAAACTGCAGGCAAACCTGGACTTTGCAACTGATAAGGATGTAAACCTGGGCATCTAGGATGTCAGAGGGGGATCAGTGGAACTATGCCAGTTGATGAGGGAATGTGCAGGTGAAGGGGGAGCAGGGAGGACCAAAGAGGGGGGTAGACAGAAAAGGATGTAAAAGGGGCTGGTCAGTATACTTGTTTGGCTGAGTCTGTCCTATCGTCTTCTTAAATCTTTTCTTAACTATCTCTCTGCATAATCTCACTCTCTATCCTGTGTGTATATGTGCTGCAAGGACTAAATACAAGCTACTGGGGGACTGGCATGAGTGTATTTGGTGTCAGCTACTGGAGCCAGACTGGGGGAGTAGGTGCCCCTGGCCTGTGGTGTCAGCCACTGGGAGCAAGTGAAGGTCCTAGTGTCAATGGTAGGAGGGGCCATAACTCTCTGGATCTTGGGAGGGTCCTACAGACTTTGAGCCTGGAGTACTAACTGCTGGAGTCATATCAGGGGTGTAGGTACCCCTGGCCTGTTGTGTCAGCTATTAGAACAAGTGGGGGTCTCAGTGCCAATCATTGGAGTGGGTGAGGCCCTCAGTCACCAGCCACGGGTGTGGGAACGGTGTGTGTCCCAAAAAACAGTTACTGGGTGAGGGGACCAGCATGAGTGAGGCAACCGAGGGGCTCAGTGCTGGTAGCTGGAGCAGGACTGCAGGTCAGACTGGTGCCAGCTGCTGGGGGGAAGCTGAGTGCCTGTATCTTCCCCAAACCTGGTGTGTGGGGGTATGTGCATGTCAGTCACTAGCAAACTTCCATCTGTGTTGCGGTGAGCGAGAATCAAACACTGCACTCATGGAGTTATCGTGAATGTTCCAACTTTATTCGGTTACACAGTGTATATTTATACTGTAAAAGCAAGGCACGAAGCTATGTGGCTATTCCTGATTGGTTATTTCTATAAGCTTACAAGCCGTAGCAATTATATGATTGGATCATTGTTGCTGTCCAGCTGTCTTGGTAGAGGCGCCAGGCAGTCTCGCAATCTGCTCCTGTTTTCCGTCTCCCACATCCGCTAGAGATCTTGCTAAATACCAAGTTCCTCAAACTTGTTTACCAGATTGTCTCGTGATGACCCCAAACCCTGCTGATACAGCTCTAGTATTTTTCCATGTCCTCTATCCTCTAGAAAGTCGTCCACAATTCCCCCTTTTTCTTTAGCTACGAGGAGCGTCTGTTTAAACATTACTTGTACTGTATTGTTAATCATCCGTTGCAAACAAGCACAAAAACAAGGTAACATGATTAATAATGCACAACAAACTAAGCATCCTATTAATATTAATTTTATAAGCGACGTTATCCATGGCCCAAATCCTAATGAGCGTAACCAGTCTTCTAATCCCCAGCCAGAATTTTCTTGCAGCTGTTTGGTCAACTGTTTTAATTCTTGGATATGTGCATGAATAGATTTAGAATGACTGGATAAATTCATGCAACACATGCCATCGAAATCTTGGCATCCATGACCATGGGCCAGTAATAGAAAATCAATTGCAGCCCGGTTTTGTAATGTAGCATGGCGCACTGAATCGGCATCAAGGAGTAACTCAGATAATGCCGATGAGGTAGCATTTGTTTGCTTTGCCAACCAACAGCCCAATTTGTTTAATGTCGCCAACGCTTGTGCTGCAGCAACTCCTGGGGCCAAAAAGGAGGCTGCCACGCGCTGTTCTAGTGACCAAAAGTCTGCGTTTGAGTCACAATCTTTGGTAAAAGCATGACTACTCCGTTTTTGTCGCCTATGCCGTCGAGTTATATTCAAAATCATCGAATTGTTTGCCGTCAACAATGTAAGCCTTCCAATTGTACATGGCCCTCCCCTTAAGTGAGAAGGGATTCCGGGCCATGCCCGATCACCACAAATCAAAAATAATCCCGGGGGCAAGGCGATAGGTGTGGTGCTTGACCGAGAAATATTGTTCGATGTATAATTGCACCAAATAGAGGTATTTTGATAATAAACACTTGTTGCATTAACAGTGACCGTAAAATTCTGGCTGTGTTGTACTGATATATAGTTAAACATCACACAATGATCTGCCTTCAAGGATCCTAATATTTCCAATTCCTGAGGCTCTAAAGGTGCCTGTGGTAGACGTGGCACAATTCCATCCCAGTTATCTACATACTTGCTACACAAGTCCGCTACGGGTGGTGGTGGGCAAGGCCATTCCACATCGGGTACTCCTACTAAGCATGTGCTAAAAGGGTTACTTGGTGAAGCCATGGATAAACAAATTGCATCTTGTCCTGTCATGTTAGCTAAGGTAATCCAAATGTTTTGCTTTGGTTGAGCAGGTAAATAGGCAAAAGCATAGCATAAGCTAAAAATCAGAGCTGTTAACCTAAACATGCTTGTTTATAATACTCTAATTCTTTTCTATGTACTTTACCCTGGAATTTTTTCCATGCAAAGCGAACAGCGCAATAGCGTTTTACTCGATCCCACCTTTCAGGCTGTATACTCCAAATATGTGGAACCAGGTTGCTTTTACTACATTCACTTGAAATAACATAAAATTCCCGATTCTGTTCCCTTATCCAATTAACCCACTGTTGTTGGTAGTATATCCAAGACTCAGAGTCTGTGTCCACGTGGCCTGTAACCTTTAGGATTCTTATGACATCTAACTGTTGATTATAACATGCTTGACACCACCGGGTAGCTTGGTTACTACGTTTCCACCACTGCGACTTGCAACCTTCACATTCCACAAGGATCCATGGATGACAATGTTCGCAGACCGGACACTCGATAGCTGTCGCCAGATTACGGTTTGTTGTTTACAGCTCGAGTCCACTTGGAAGGAATCCAGTGGGGTCCTTCCCCTGTTGAAACACAAGAATAGCCTCTACCGGTAAATATGAGTTGCACAGGTCCTTTCCAGACACCAGAGACAGGATCTTTATACTCCACCAGTACCTCTGAAGTATTCGAAATTTCATGCTTACCAAAGTGTAACAGCACTGCCGGTAAGTGTCGCTGTTCAGTGATGTTTAAAAAATTCAGAGTGAATAATACCTTAGATAACCTGGTTGAGGGGTCGGTTACATTAACCTCCTGTTGTTTTTCTAGATATGTTTTCAATGTCTGATGCGTCCTTTCTATGATAGCCTGACCTGTAGGATTGTGAGGAATTCCTGTGATTAGGGTCACACCCCATGTCTGTAAAAACTGCTTTACCTTTTTACTTACATAAGCTGGGCCATTGTCTGTTTGAAGGGTGAGTGGTACTCCCATAACAGCAAAGCACGCTAACAAGTGCCGAATAACATGTACAGCTTTCTCCCCTGCCTGCGGTGTTGCCCATATCATGTGTGAGAATGTATCTACGGTCACATGAATATACCGCAGACGCCCAAAGCTAGGATAATGAGTAACGTCCATCTGCCATATTTCACAAGATTTGAGTCCTCGGGGATTAACCCCGACTCCCAACGGACCACTATGTCGACTACAGGTGTCACAGGCTTTAATTATTCCTTGAGCATCAACAAGGGGTAGGCGAAAGGTTCGTTGCAATGCTTTAGCATTCTGGTGAAACATGGAGTGACTGACTCGTGCTGCTTGGAACTGATCTACAGGTCCTTGATGGCCCATAGCCACTAAGCGATCCGCTCGCTCATTTCCTTCCCCAAGACCTATGCTAAGCATATGGCTGCGAATATGGAGGATACAGCAGGTTTGCTGACGTTGTAACATTACCTTCTGTACATGCAAAAACAGATCTAACAACCGTTCCCTTTTTCCTGGTTTGATTATTGCCTCTGCAATGCGTTTTACCACCCCCACCGCGTATTGTGAGTCAGTAACCACGTTTATAGCACTGGTCTTCCAGGTCTCTAAGGCCCATACTATGGCTGTTAGCTCCAATGTCTGAAGGGAGTCCGCATTAGTGCCCTGAATTACGTGATGCACCCATTTGCCATCCTCCTGCCAAACGCAAGCAGCTCTCTTTGTTCGACGGCCAGCATCTGTAAAAACCGTGAGAGCGCCTTCAATAGGTTTCTCCTGCACATATTCTCTTGGTCGCCACACATTTTGTACAATGGTCTGTAGGCGAGCATCACATAATTGCCGGGCTCGTACAGGTCCTGTATAACCCTCCAGGGCAAGCTGTATTGCTGTGGATTGAGCAATAACCCACTCCAGTAACGGCTGCGTCTGGATCGCCGCCCAGACTTCATCGGGTTCTTGCCCTGCCACATCAACACATCGCTTCCGGCCTTTGATAATTAACAAAGCAAAAACATCAGAGGGCGTAAAAAGACTTTTGGAGGGTGTCTGAGGTGGGAACACCCATTCTAATATGCGCACTCCCCCTTTTTCTTTAGGAACCTGCAAGAGCAAAGCACAAGGGTTCTGTGTTAAGGAACAGCAGGCCAATAACAATGGTAGATTAGGGTGACGTCGATCGGCAAATGCATGAAGGACCTTATCACCCACAGAGGCACAGTGAGATTGGAGTTCAGGTGTCCACTCAATATGTCGCGAGGGATCTGTGCCCCGCAACAGCGCAGTAATGGGCTGTAACTCATTATTTGTGAGGCCCGTAATTGGGCGCAACCACTGTAGGTCACCTGCAAGTTTCTGCACATCCGCTAGGGTTTTGATAGGTGGTATCAATATCGGCCGTAAAGGTCTCACTTCCTTCTCTGTGATTTTCCATCCAAGATATGTCCAGGGGGTGTCTCGTTGTATCTTTTCAGGTGCCACCTGTAAACCTCGAAGACGAAAGATCTGAGTAATAGTCTGAACGTCCTGGTCTACGAAAGGGAAGGCGGAACAAAACAAAATATCGTCCATATAATGATAAATAATCCAGTCTTCATGCTTTTCTCGCAAAGGTTGTAACGCCCACGCCACATACATTTGACACATAGTCGGACTGTTTTTCATACCCTGGGGGAGAACCACCCACTCATATCTTTTGTCCGGTTCCCCATGGTTAGTACTGCGCAAAGTAAAGGCAAAGCGACAAGTGTCTCGTGATTGTAAAGGAATGGTGAAAAAACAATCTTTTAGATCAATAATTAACAAATGCCAATTTTCAGGTAACATTGTTGCTAAGGGTAAACCAGGTTGTAATGCCCCCATGGCTATCATCTGCTCATTCACTGCTCGCAGGTCATGCAACAAGCGCCATTTGCCAGACTTTTTTGGGATAACAAAGATAGGGGTGTTCCAGGGACTAATAGAAGGTTGTATATGGCCCGCTGTTAACTGCTCCTCTACCAACTGAGCAGCTATTTTTTGACGCTCTTGAGATAATGGCCACTGTTCAACCCACACTGGTTCATTTGTTTTCCACTGAATAGCTGGTATGGGTGGCGTCTCAACAGTGACCTTCAGGCTAAATTTGGCGTTGGGATACAAATTGTTGCTCCCATTTGGGATAGTGCATCCCTACCAAGCAACCCTTGTAAATTGCCGGGTAGCGCCATTACATAAGGGCGTAAAGTGACAGCCTGACCCTCAGGTAGAATTAAGCACACCGGTTTTTGGGCTTGCATGGGTATTCCCCCTCCACCCACACCATGTACTGAATCTAGGGTCTGTTGTAGAGGCCATTTTGTGGGCCAACTTTTCCGAGATAAGATTGTCACATCTGCCCCAGTGTCACACATGACTGGAATTGTATATCCATGTCCCTGGAACTCCACCCGTAGTTGAATTATTGGTCGCTGTTGCATCTTTTGTACCAAATTAACTAACTGATTGCCAGTAGATCCGAAGGCCTTATCACCTCTATCGTTACTTAAGGCACTTGGCGTCTTAATGTGCCGTTCCCAAAAAACAAGCTGAGCAACTCGCATTCCCTTTTCTACCGTCAGAGGTGGTTGTAAAGCATATGCAATGATCATTATTTGCCCCATATAATCGGCATCAATCACCCCAGGTAACACAATTAATCCATTTATTCCGCTGGAAGACCGGCCAATCAATAAAGCACCAACGGATTTGTCAGGTGTTAACGGTCCATAGGTGGTAGTGGGAATCTTAATGGGGCTGGTAGTTAACAAGGTTACTGTTGCTGCTGCTTCCAAATCGATTCCCAAGCTGCCTCGTGTTGCGGGGCCGCCGCTGAATTGGTTGCTGGGAATGTGAGTTGCGCAGCCCCTATTTGTGTCTGCGCGCGAGGGCCCGCGCTCCGCGGAAAGTTTTTTGAACCCCTACACACGGCCGTAGCGTGGTTGTCCTTTTGACAGTTGTCACACCATACCGACACATGACATGCCTTTCTGAAATGACCTCCCTTTCCGCATCGATAACACAAGATGCGGTCTGATGTGCCCTTTGGTTTTGTACGTCGGGACAATTGTTGTACTGCAGCCGCAATTATAGATGTAGTTGGTGCCATGGCGGCTTCTACCGCCCCCGCTATATGTTTTGCTTGTGCACCCTGCTCAGCCCGCAATGCCAATTCAGTCATATCGGGTACATCTGCCGTTTTAGGGAGGGTGGCTAGCACCGCCTTCGTTTTTGCATTAGCGTTTTCAAAAGCCAATAATCGAAACATACTTTCCTTATTGTCATTAGGTAACTGAGAAGAATTTCGAATTGCGGCATGTAACCGGTCAATAAAATGTGAATATGGCTCGGTTAACCCCTGTCGGACACTAGTAAAAGAAGGAGGGGTATCTCCGTCAGGTACGGCATCATATGCTCGTAACGCTGCATCCACTACTATATCAATTAAATAAGGAGGATATCGTAATTGCTCTTCCATGGCACTATATAGCCCAGTCCCTGTAATCATATCAGCATGCAACCCAGCCAAGGGATCATCTTCTGCTCGGGGTCGGTTCTGTAATTCTCTACCCAACCGTGCCCATTCACGAAACCACAAAAGATGCTGAGATGGGGTCAATAACATTCGTGCAAGCTCATCACAGTCGACAGGAATAATGGGTTCATATGTGTGAAGCCATTTTAACATGGCTCGACTTGTTTCAGACTTTAGACCGTTTTCTCTAATTGTCTTAATGGCTTGTTGTATAACTTTCCACTCATGTTTCGCATACACATGGTCACCCCGATCGTTCAACACAATAGGACATGCCAACATTTCAGGTGTCCATCCCCCTTCTATAATAGCATCGCGTACCATCCCGCTCCATCGCTTCGGCTTCACCCCTCCCCCCACCCCTCCCCCTTTCGCCGCCCCCCCTTTTATAACAGCATGTAAAGGGGATAGGGACGGAGTGGTCGACTCAGAATTTAGCTGAGGAATGCCCTGTATCAGTTGTTCAACACGAGCCAACGACGCCTGGCTCCGTAGCTCCAGGTCTTCCATCCTATTTTGCAGCAATTGTAGGTTCAGTGTGTCAGCACTAGTCGCTGCACTGGCCTCTCCTTCATCTATCCCGTCAGAGTCTTTTGGAAGCGGAACTGAAGCTGGAGAGGGTGGACGGCAACTGGGTCCTCCCTGTTCTTGTTCCCTCAATTCAACAGAAGGAGGGGGTGCCGATGGTGTAACATTAGTGTCCGGCAAAGGGGGTAACACTGCAGGTAACGGCACCGGGGCGGTTACACGAGTATTCAAAAGTTCAGAAACGGAGTTACAAGGAGTCCCTTTGCGGCCCTTAATTGGAAGCGGGCAATCAGTCTGCACTGGGAATGCAAAACACGGCGGAGAAGGCAGAGGACTACCAGAACCAACGTTAGCATCAGGTTGCTTTGTCACCACTGGCGAGAGTGCCTGCACAGCAGCTGCCGCAACCGTTGTCTCAGCCTTCATAGCATCTAATGCATTGATCACTATACGCCAAGGTACTTTCAATTCCTTAATGTGCTTATCTTTATCGTCGATAGTGAGTTGCCACATAGCGTCCCCCACAGCTCTCCACTCATCCCTTGAAAACAACACTGGAGGCTGCTTAAAATGTCCATGGTCTCGTGCCCATGTAATCAGCTTTTTTAACAGCTTATCCGTAACGGCTTCACCTCTCTTTGAGAGAATAGCAAGTAAGAGCCGTTCTGCGGCGGCAAATTCCGCCTCCATTTTTCGTAATAGAACTTAGCCGGCTAACAGTATCCCTCTACCGCAAGGACAGCCCAGCCTTACCTGAAATGTAAGGACGGCGGGCTCTGCTCCTTCAACGCCGATATGCGTCTCTAGGGCACGGCTCTCGTTGTCCCTGTTCGGGCGCCAGATGTTGCGGTGAGCGAGAATCAAACACTGCACTCATGGAGTTATCGTGAATGTTCCAACTTTATTCGGTTACACAGTGTATATTTATACTGTAAAAGCAAGGCACGAAGCTATGTGGCTATTCCTGATTGGTTATTTCTATAAGCTTACAAGCCGTAGCAATTATATGATTGGATCATTGTTGCTGTCCAGCTGTCTTGGTAGAGGCGCCAGGCAGTCTCGCAATCTGCTCCTGTTTTCCGTCTCCCACATCCGCTAGAGATCTTGCTAAATACCAAGTTCCTCAAACTTGTTTACCAGATTGTCTCGTGATGACCCCAAACCCTGCTGATACAGCTCTAGTATTTTTCCATGTCCTCTATCCTCTAGAAAGTCGTCCACACATCTGGACTAGCCAATGAGTAGGAGGGGGACTTGTGAGTGTGGAGTGCCCATGGGACGAGTGTGCAAGTGCTTGTGTTTGCTAGTGAGCATTAAGCTGGACTAGCTGGTGAGTAGGGAATCCATTAAGCAGGTAAGAGGGCTTGGGATCTGGGCAAGGGTACCAGGCAGACAGAGGGAGCCATGCCGGTACTCAGGAGATCCACAAATATGCATGTGCTTTTGACTCTAGAGAACAATGCATGTGAGCATTCACTAGTGACCTCCTATCTCTACCAGTCAAAGAGGAAAAAGGGGACTTGTCTGTTTATGTTTTATGTGAGTCTTATATGTAGGTGCTGTTGAAGGCAGTACCTTGCCAGCAGCAGTCTGCATAGCCAGCCACATCAGTGTCCTGTGTGCATATCTCTGCAGTATGTGCTCAGCTTTACTACTGGTTGAACCTGCAAATGGGAAAGTGACAGCCACATATCCCTCAGCCTGGGCAGAGGTCCTGCATCCCCATGCACAGCAGACTGGGCTCTAGCAGCCAAGTAGGAGAGAATCCCAGGCCAGAGTTTCTGGAGGCTGCAGCCACTGCTGTTCTTAACATCCCTTAACATATTCCAGACAGACCCAGTACAAAAATACTGCAGTAAAATTCTCACAGGATTTTTACAACTCCAGTTCAGAAGCAGTACTCTCCTCCAGCACAGCTCACAAATAAGGAAGCAGCTTTTGCTTTCATTGGCCACTGCCAGGAGTTTAAATACCCAATAGCATAGTAGTTATTGCAGGCATCTGAGAAGGCAGGAAACCTTTGTTTAAACATCTCCTTTACATAATTTAGAGTGGGAATTGTAACAAACATGGATCTCTTACTTTCTAGGGAAATACCTTGATTGTTTGGCTATAGGGTATTTAAGGGGCTGACTTTGGCAAGCTCACCTGTTATAACTGTTCTGCTTTCTATAAAACACTTGTATAGTACAGGACTGCAAAATGCACAGAGCTAGCAAAGGACACACCAAAGGACAGCCTAAAAGATAAAACACACTTATTAGAAAACACAGCCCTGGTTCCTATGCAAAGGCATATATTATATAACTTGTGTCATTCATTAGAAAATGCAAACACTCTGGGTATTAAAGGCCAAAATTAATGTTATATGCCTTACCCACTATAATCCCACTTACAATCTCTTTTTTCCTCTTTGTTCCCTGACTCCTGCTTTTTTGTTTGGTTTTTTTTTGTCTTTTTTTTTGTGGGTGTTTTTTTTTTTTTTTTTTTTTTTTTTTTTTTTTTTTTTTCACAGAGGGAGGGGAGAAGGGCTCAGGCTGGGGTAGCTTTGCTGCCTTCTCCAAGTATATTTTAAAGAGAAATCAGGTGTTGAAAGTTTCAGTGTTCAGACCAGGCCAAGGAGATCAGATGTGGTGAGGCTTTCAGAGGCCAAGAGATTTCCATCAGTCAGGCCTGGGTCGGAAACAGGTGTGGTGCTGTGCAGGAAACACCTGGGTCAGCTGGCTTGTCTCTAGTAAATGCAGGTAGTCCCTGAGGAAGAACCTAGGTTGGAATTTTAAATTTAGCCATCAGGCCTGGATTCACTTCATCTGACTTTAGTTATGTAAAAATTAGATGTCTGGGTTCCCTCTCCAGTGAAGGAGATCAATATGCACCTCCAGAAGACAATTCATCCCAGCCTAAAATAGTGCCTCTGACTCCACTAACTACAGAAGAGGCATACGTTTAGTTTACTGCATTTAGCTGAAACAATAACTCTACAAGGTAAAGTCCAACCTCTTTCAAGGCACCTAAGACCTTATTTGGATAAGGCTATCACTTTCTAACAAAGCAGAATGGCTTTTATGTGAGAATACCTCCCAGTTAGGGCACTGGCACTCTCAAGATGTGAAAGAGCAAATCTCTGCACAGGCAGGAGGCATTTTAACTTGCCTCTCCCAAGCTCCTGCAGAATACTTAAACTACTGCACTATAAATAATTCTTACCATCATCTGTGGCAGACTTGAGGACTAATCTGCTAGAATACCTGCCAAAAATATCCTGCAGGTAAACTGGGTAGATGAATGATTGATTTGTGAATCTGCAGGCACCACCCTCATGACTTAGTTTTTTTCTCTCCCCAACAGCAAAAATACAGATTCCTTGGGGGATTTTACTGGATTAATAGTGAGAGAGGTAGAGATCCGAGAGGAACCTCTGGGTTTAAGCTGATAAGCCTATACTGTGAATCTCAATTCTGGATTTAAACACTTCACACACCGACTAGGCATTTAAAATCTTTTGTAAATGCAGCCTTCAGCATATACTAAAATCGACTGAAAGTATGCACTTTGTATTTTTAATTGATTATTTTCCTACTGTTATGATGTACAAACAAGTGGAAATTAAGCTTTAAAACAGCAATACTTATGAAAATAATTCCTATAAATAGAAATTACTGAAACTCCAAATACTACACATTAAGTTCCTTTTATACGTAGTTATCAGCTCTGAGGATTCATAGAATAATAGATTCATAGAATGGTTTAGATTACCCCTGCATGTATCCAAACTCTGTAATCAATCTTAATTTTCATTTGATTTACTAATCAGAAGCTTTTAATTTCAATGAAGTGTAATTTACAAACAGATTAAAAGAACTCTGAATCAGATCATCAACATCACAATAAATTTACCTGCATACTTGTATTTGATCTGTGGCTATGTTGCTCTTCAAAACAAGCTAATTAATAAGAAGAATAAAATCTAATGAACAACATTGACATTTCGTTCATTTTGAATATAATGAGAAAGTTTATCTTGTAAACAGCACTGAATAGCTTTTAAAACAAATTGAATCATTACTAGTCATGTCTAGGCATTATGTAGATAGCATTTTTTAATACCTAGAATAGAGAAAGACAAAAAAATACTGTTTATCACTCAAGACATAGATGAGAATTAAAATAACCCAAATCATGAAAACTTCAATGTAAAACACCCCAGACGTACTTATATGAAGAAAATGAGCACATGATTTGAAATTGCACTGTCTGATAAAAGAGAGAAAACAAACAAGCCACTTGTTTTTTTTTCCTAAACACGTCCCCTAATAAAACACTCATTAGGTGGTGCAAATCTTGCAATGCTTGATGCTTGTTTAATTTAGGGGTAAAATAAATAAATAGCCACTCTCACATCCTCAAAAAAACCATAAAACAAATGCACAATATTGTGGTGGGTTAACCTTGGCTGTCTGCCAGATGCCCACCAAGCTGCTCTCATTCCCCCTCCTCAGCAAAACAGGGAGAAAATAAGATGGAGAAGCTCATGGGTCGAGATAAGGACAGGGAGATCCTTCAGCAATTACCATCACAGGCAAAACATACTCGACTTGGGGAAATTAATTTCATTTATTGCCAATTAATAATAGAATACAATAGCAAGAAATAAAAACAAAACTAAAAACACCTTGCCCCCCACCATCCCTTCTTCCCAGGCTCAACTTCATTCCCAATTCTTTTACCTCCTCCCTCCATGAGTGGAGAAGGGGGGGATGGGGAATGAGGGTTGCAGTCAGTTCATAACAGTTCTTCTCTGCTGCTTCTTCCTCCTAACACTGTTCCCCTGCTCCATAGAATATCTTGAGTTGAAGGGACCCATAAGACCCCATCCAGCGTGGGGTCTCCCATGGGCTGCAGTCCTTCATGAACTATTCCAGCGTGGGTCCTTTCTGCAGGGTACAGTCCATCAAGAACAGACTGCTCCAGCATGGGTCCCCCAGGGGCCACAGTTCCTGCCAGAAAGCCTGCTCCTGTGTGGGCTCTCCACAGGGTCACAGCTTCCTTCAGGGCACATCCACCTGCTCTGGCATGGGGTCCTCCATGGGCTGCAGGTGGATATCTGCTCCATTGTTAACCTTCATGGGCTGCAGGGGAACAACCTGTGTCACCATGGTCTTCACCATGGGCTGCAGGTGAATCTCTGCTCCGGCACCTGGAGCACCTCCTCCCCCTCCTTCTTCACTGACCTTGGTGTCTGCAGGGCTGTTTCGCTCACATTTTTCTCACTCCTCTCTCCCAGCTGCTGCTCTGCAGTGTTTATTTACCCTTTCTTAAATATGTTATCACAGAGGCACCATCAGCATTGCTGATGATTGGTTCAGCTTTGGCCAGTGGCAGGTCCATCTTGGAGCTGGCTCTCTCTGACATGGGGGTAGCTCCTGATCTCTTCTCACAGAAGCCACCCCTGCAGCCCCCCCTGCTACCAAAACCTTGCCACATAAACCCAATACAGGCATCCATAACATTAATGTAAGAGAATGTAAATAGTTGGGGAATTATTTGCTGGCAAGACAGCAGCTGCTTGACATGAGATGCACCGATGTGCTTGCATATAGAAGGGCCCTAACTTAATCACATGAAAGAATGGTAGGTTGTTCTCAGACCCTGCTTTCAAGTTGTGCCCCACTTCATAGGTGCTCTATGCAGATTATTCTTCCAGACAGGTTTTTTCAGGAAGTGGAATGTGAGAGAAAGAAAAAAAGAATTTTTGGTATCATTCAGTTGAGCATACCATTTCCTTTTACAATACTGTTGCAAATACTCTGATAAAATAATTAAGATTTTATCATATAGAAGAGTCAGATTTGAAACAGGTAACTATAGGCACTGTTAGGTTTGAGATAGGTAACCATAGGCACACAGGTAACCATAGGCACTGTTGAGTTTAAAATAGGTAACTTAGGTTTGAAATAGGTAACCAGAGAAACCTCACCAGGGAAATACTGGAGTTTTCTACGTTTTGTTTAAGAAACTAAGGAAACCGTCACGGACACAAGTTATGCTGCTTGGAAACCCCCTTACCTTTCCTATCCTGATTTGAATATCAGGGATAGTTTCCAGTCAGTAGAGTAGAACTAACCAATGATTGTTTTAGAATAAGAATATTGATGAAGTTATAATTAACGGAACCAATCGTTGTAAAGGTTAAATTTAAGAGCGAGCGTACTATGCATTTTTATGTAAATCAGTGTATAAAAACTGATGGATTTTAATGTCTGGTTGGACACGTATGGAGGAGCTATCCCCCGTGTCCCCAGCACTGCAATAAAGAAGTGCCTGCTTATCTGCTTTGTGTAGATGAGTTTTCTTCCCGATTGCTAACATACCCTTGTTTAGGAGCCATATGTACATACAAGAAAGATGAAGGATTAAGCACCGTATTGTCTGCTCGGTTCTGTAACATGCTTCCTATGTGTCCTGGGGAAGTCATCAGTCTCCACAGCTATAAAAACAGAGAACTATCCTCATCTGCTGTTAAAGAGGTTCTATTAGCACAGGGTTAGGAGAAATGGTTAGAAATATTACAGAAGAGATTTAAAATAATCTTTTGAATAAGCCATTAACATAGAAGGCATTGGCTAACTTTTTTTAAGACAAAGGCTGACAACAGATAGCTTCAGTAATAACTTATTAGTTGTTGCATTAAAATGCCAATGACCATGCTATATTGCCTTCTGCAGAGCTTGCAGTAGTAAGCACATTTGAAAGTAAGCTCTTACAGCGACGAAGGCCTTCTTTTGTACACATTACACATATATTTAAAGCTCCCTTTGCTTCCTACAGCCAGATGTTTCCATAGAGCATTTAAATGACATATCTACCACTTAAGATTGTTCCCCCATCCCAAATTCTAGCTGTAACAAAAGCCTAGGCAAAACAACATTCTAAGTTGTGTTTATTAGGTCTATCTTTCTGGATATGCATCTGATATAACCTGTTTTAAGCTTTGGCACTTTCAATTTACCTTCATGCTAAGTGATTAGAGCCTTACAGTTGAAATATTAAAACTCCCATGCATGCTGAGCACATCATCTTGTTACACAAAGTTCTGTAATCGTATGGACTCTTCTGTACTATTTATTCTTTCAATCCCTCAATTTCCTCTTCAGTTTTACAGCAATTTTCTCTCCCAAGTTTCTTCTGGTTTGAGAGTTATCCAGTAACTTTAAAAGAAGATTTTCATAACATCTCTCAAGACAAACACAGCAACATCAGCCCACTGTGCCTAAGCTCTTCTAAATCTCTCTGTAAATACTGCAAAGGAAGAGTGTATAAGCAGGATTCTGAGGGGATGCTTCCCACTGTTGGTTTCAATAAACTGTCCTGGTTTGCAACTGCTGATCATAGATTTCACTACACAGCTAATTTAGAAAAGGAAAATAAGCATCCGCAAGGAAGTAGAATGATTGTATTCAGCACATTCCTATGCAGCAAGTGATGGCTAAAAAACAAATATGGGGCTTTGGGTTATAGATTGCCTGCCCAGTGCACAGCCCACATACCCAATTTCTCTGCATCCCACCAGGGGTCACTAATATCACATTAGAGACATTCCTCAGTGGAGTAGGCAACTTTATTCTTCTATCAGAATAATTTAAAAGTATTTACACACTGCACAGTCACTCTTTTATACAAACATATACTTACTTGTATATTCATGAACCACATCTAAAAGGTTTAGCAAGGACTGACACATTGTGGGGTTTATACGCATGAAAATAAAATCTGCAGCTTTCTAAAAGACAGACATTCCTAGTGTCTGTGAAAATCAGTGTTTCCCCTAAGCTCAAGTTCTCGTCAGAGACCATTCACGAGCTTCAAAATATCCATGTTTGGCATTAACTTCTATTAATTAACCAAGCTCTCTTAGCTATGCTAGACTTCAAGAACAAACACATGCAAATAACATTTTCTCAAGAAATCCCACAGCAGAAACAAGAAAATGAAAACTTTTTAGAGGAAGTACTACATTTCTGAAATATTACTTATTTGAAGGGCTCACAGTTCAACACTAGTATACATATACAGACACACACACTCATGGGATCCACGGACAGAGAAAGTTAACTAATAAATGGTACCTGCCTACTAAGTATGAGCATCAGTGCAGCAATGCTAGGCTTCATCCACTAGCTTTCAGCCATGAGATCTTTCAGTTCAGCGCACCAATGAGGAAGTTCAGCCACACACAAAATAGGGAGAAACTCCAGTGCATTGTAAGAGATGGTGTAAGTACTTTTCTTCTTCTGAAGCTCATGCTATGGAATTAGAATGTCAGAATTATAAAGAAGGTTCTGTGATTCATGTCTCTGCAGCATAAATGCTATGTTTAGGAGATGCAGAATTATCCAAGATGGTTTTCTGTGCTAACAGGAAGTGCTTCATACTCTCCCTCCAAAGAAGGGAGGACCATTTGTTTAAGGGACAGAACAAGATCCCACTCTTAATGGTTTTAACTAGAGAACCCAACAAATTACCATTGTCATTACAGGAGAAGAGAGGTGCTGACCTCTACAGTAACAGGAAGGACAGAAAAATAAACAAGTTAATAAATTAACAAAATTTTGTTAAGTCAAGCAGGAGCACTGGGTATATGTACATGTATATAATGCATAATTACTCAGATAAATGCATAAATATTGAAATATATAAAAATAAAGTTCTTTCTATTCAGGGACATTATAAAACATTTCACCAACTACAAAACAAATAGATACAAAGGATACAACATCCAACATACATGAAAACAGTAACAATATATACAGTCTGGTGGGTATCCCAAGGCAAAGCATCCCTTCATATACATGGTATATACATATATACTCCTCTTTACTCAATATATTATGACAATACATATATCTAAAAACTTTGTTATAGACAACCCCCCCCCTACAATAAAACAACAAGGATCAAGCACACAAGACCAGGACTGACAAAGAATTTGCTACCCTTGCCTACACCACCACCACTTTTGTTTCTGGGAAAGATATGCCAGTGCTCTTTTCTGGGGTGCAATGCCTCCACATCCTTCAAGGCACTGTGAGCAGCAGCTGTGAAGTTGACATCACTGGTTGTGAGTAGGTCAAACACACATGAGTAAAAATAGATGTCCTTCACCAGTTATCTTCTCATGACATTTGGTGGTGGCAGTTTCCCGAGTGTACACCGACCAGGGATGAGTAACACCTGCCTGAGAGAGTAACTGCCCCATCACGGACAACGACAAGTGGCCACTATCATCAATACATTCACTTGAAGGGCAACCATTCACACACAGCTGCAGATCCTGATTCTCCTCATAGGCCGTAGCCAACTCTTGAGGCATGCAAACGGCCAGCGTTAAGTAGTGTCCAAGTTGGCATATATACACTGTGGTTCTGATGTACCTTGCATGCATTTCAACATACTTGCCACAAACTTTTTCCACAATTCGCAAGCTCTTGGTGTTCCCATCGCTTCCACTTGTTGTGCCATCCACAAAAGCTGCAGGTAAGTCATCAGTCACTGCTTGATATACTTTTTGATCTGTACAGTTTCGGTATGATTTAAAGATAATAGTTATCTGGAGGTGGGGAAGAGAAAAAAAGTTAGTGATCATGGAAAAAAAACACAACTCTCTTAATGGAAGAGTTGCCAGGATTAGCTGTGTTAGAGTACTGTAAAAGCACTGATATGTTTAGTCACAATCATCAATACAACCACCAGTGAGACGAGAGATGCATTACCAGAACAACTAGTCAAATTACTGGTTACAGCTCCTGGATACATTTGTCCTAGGAATTGGGAGATTTGATACTTCCAATCCACTGGTACTAGAGAATGTGCCCATGGAGAAACAAAACTAGACTGAAAAATACCCCAAAACATACCTTTGAAGGGTGACTTCCAACATAGAAACCAGAAGCATAAACCAATTATTTGTTCTTTTAAGATTACAACTGTCCTTTTAAACCTTTATACTTATTGAATAAGCCATGATTGATAGAAACAGTAGGTCCTCTGATCCTCTGGAAATAGTTAGGCTATTTGGCAGACTGAGTTTGAGGTGTCTAGTGACTTTTTCCAAAATAAAAAGTATAATGAAGAGTTGCATATAAATATTATAAACAGAGATGCTTCTTCCTTTCCAGTTTCAGAGGGGAGGAAATTGTAACTTATTGAAAAGGTCAAAGGGTATTTTGCACTGGAAATAGAGCTTCTAATCATCGCTTTCATCCTTGACTGACTAAATCAAGGCTTAGTCTATTATTTAAACACTCTGATATAAGATTCAGAGTACTCTAAATCACATTAGAAGATATTTTCAAACTAACATGACAATTTCCCTTAAAAACTAGTTCATAGCAACTCCACGTGTTTTAATTTCAGTTAACCAGCACACTTCTGCACAACAGCTTTTGTTTCTTGCCCCTCTGCTTTGAAATAAGAGCTAGAGGTTTAACAGCTGGATTACAGACAATCTGAGTAAAACCTTGCCCTTCTTAGTCCCACCTGAACAAGCCTGCAGTTGACAATAGAGACTGTTTTAATGAGACACAGAACTGGCTACTTGATATAACAGTTAAGTAAGGGACCTGACAAGACTTAACAGGAAGCAATAAGAGCAACCACCAGAATTCTCTCCAGAATTCCTTTCTCTGAAAAAAAGAAAATACATACAGTTTCAGAGACAAAGAGGGAGAACAGAGACCTTCACTCTAGGCAAGATCTGCAAGACTGTTGCACACTGAATGAGGGCTGAATGACTATTAAGTGAATGAAGGCCTCTATGTACCTTGCAAGGATGCTCCCAACAGGGAATCAAAGAGACCATTAAGACTTGCCAAGGTCACAGATCCATATTTAAACATTGTGGGTCAAGACATTAAGTTTGGATGTTGCATTTTCTGTCCTGTCACCCCGATCTAATCGACAGGCCAGACCAGTAAAACCAGAGATCAGATCTGCTCCTACCTCAGTCCAACACCCTAGTAGTGACAGATACTTAACACTTCACTGAAAAGGTGTCACGGTTTAAAGCTGGGCTGGCTATTAAACCTGTGGTAGATGCTCTGTTAACCCTCTCCCCCCCCCCCCACCCTAAGGGAAAGGGAAAAGGGAGAGAGACTTATGGGTTGGAAAATTAAAACAGTTTTAATAAACTATAGTAATGAAAAAGAGTATAATAAGAATAAGAGAAATAATCAAATATATACAAATATATACAAAACCAAGATGGAGAGCTTGGAAATCCTCCTCAGGCAGAGTTGCTCCCCCCAGCACAGGCAGAGGGGAAAATGCAGTAGCTCCCTCTGCCATCACACCTGCAGGCTTTTAACTGGAGAATTGGCAAAGCTGGTACCAATCAGTGGGAGACAGGAGGGCCCCTCCCTCCTGGGCCCCACCTCCAGGAGGCAGTGGGTTAGTGATAAATAGGAAAGTGAGAATGACATGTATGGGATGGAATACCTTGTTGGTCAATCTTGGGTCACCTGCCCTGTCTGCTCCTCCCTGCAGGTGCAACCCCCCTTCGGCTCTTCACTCATAAGCAGTGAGGAATTTAGCAGTGACCTCGGTTTCTCTAAGACTAATTGGCCTGGTTTGGGCCAAACCAGGACATTCCACCCCTTATTCCATACCATTCACGTCATACTCGGATCACCACTACCTTTTCATTTTCAAATATATATATACATATCACTAGTTTATGATTCATCTTTATGCAAAAAGTTCATCAAGTTCATTTGGTTCAGGATTGTGGGTTTCCATCTGGCTAACAGTCTCTCAGCAGTCTCTCTGGCTAGCAGTCTCTCTTTTGTCATGGTTCGTGCCCACGGGTTGCAGGTTAAAGATGTCAGTCTCGAGGAGGTTACTGGACGCCACTTGATGAAGCTAGCTCCAGTCTCATCACCACTGCTTCAACCTGAAAGACAGTTATGCAGTAACAACATACAGTTCAGACTTAAGTAGTCTCACCCAAGATCAGATCACCTTCAGGGACACATCGGACTTCACCATCTTGCAACATCACCCACCAAGTACATCCAGGTCCCTCAGCAAAAACAATCCCACGAATGGGTTTACCTTTGCCCGTTGCAGGAAGAATCCAGACAGTTTTTCCCAACAGATTCCTTTTATGCACCACAGGGACTTTATCCCCTTCTACTGTATGTAGAAGGTCTGACTGAGCAGGGCCAGCTCGATTGATAGATCCCCTGGTGTTAACTAACCAGGTAGCTTGTGCCAGATGCTTATCCCAGTTTTTAAAGGTTCCACCCCCCATTGCTTTCAGGGTAGTTTTTAAAAGCCCATTGTACCGTTCAATTTTCCCAGAGGCTGGTGCATGATAGGGGATATGATATACCCATTCGATGCCATGCTCTTTGGCCCAGTTATCTATGAGACTGTTTTTGAAATGAGTACCATTGTCTGACTCAATTCTCTCTGGCGTGCCATGTCGCCACAAGATTTGCTTTTCAAGGCCCAGAATAGTGTTCCGGGCAGTGGCATGGGGCACAGAGTATGTTTCCAACCATCCGGTGGTCGCCTCCACCATGGTAAGCACATAACGTTTACCCTGGCGGGTTTGAGGGAGTGTGATATAGTCAATTTGCCAGGCCTCCCCATATTTATATTTCAACCACCGCCCCCCATACCACAAAGGTTTTAACCGTTTGGCTTGCTTAATTGCGGCACATGTTTCACAATCATGGATAACCTGTGCAATAGAGTCCATGGTTAAGTCCACCCCTCGGTCACGAGCCCATCTGTATGTTGCATCTCTCCCTTGATGACCTGAAGTGTCATGAGCCCACCGAGCTAAAAATAGTTCACCTTTATGTTCCCAGTCCAAGTCTATTTGGAACACTTTAGCAGCTTGATCTGCTTGTTGGTTGTTTCGATGTTCCTCAGTTGCCCGACTTTTAGGTACGTGAGCATCTACGTGACGTACCTTCACGACTAGTTTCTCTAGCCGAGCAGCAATATCTTGCCACAATCCAGCGGCCCAAATAGGTTTACCTTTGCACTGCCAGTTGCTTCGCTTCCACTGTTTTAACCACCCCCACAAGGCATTTGCTACCATCCATGAGTCAGTATAAAGATACAGCCTTGGCCACTTTTCTCGTTCAGCAATGTCTAGAGCCAGCTGGATGGCTTTTACCTCTGTGAATTGACTTGATTCACCTTGTCCTTCTGTGGCTTCTGTGACTCGTCATATAGGACTCCATACAGCAGCTTTCCACTTCCGATGCTTTCCTACAAGACGGCAGGATCCATCGGTGAACAGGGCATACTGCTTCTCATCCTCTGGTAGTTCATTATATGGTGGGGCTTCTTCAGCACGTGTCACCTCCTTTTCTGGTGGCATTCCGAAGTCTTTGCCTTCTGGCCAGTCCATGATCACTTCTAAGATTCCTGGGCGATTAGGGTTTCCTATTCGAGCCCTCTGTGTAATTAATGCAATCCATTTACTCCATGTAGCATCAGTTTCATTGTGGATAGTGGGAACCTTACCCTTGAACATCCAGCCTAGTACTGGTAATCGAGGTGCCAGGAGAAGTTGTGCTTCAGTACCAATTACCTCTGAGGCAGCTCTAACTCCTTCATATGCTGCCAGTATCTCTTTTATAGTTGGGGTGTAATTGGCCTCGGAGCCCTTGTATCCTCAACTCCGAAATCCTAGGGGTCGACCTCAAGTCTCCCCTGGTACTTTCTGCCAGAGGCTCTATCAGTGTTCACGAGAGGGCACGGAGACACCGCACGCAGACCAATATGATCGTTAAGCAGATCTCATTTATTTACGTATCTGAGGGTACATTTATACTATTCTATTGAGGGTACATTTATACTATTCTATTTTTGTACACGCTCTGTGTACATGTCATTTCTATTATGATTGGTTAGTATGCTTTGTTCACACACCTCTATATTAGTTCTGATTGGCTTATGCTAAAAAGTTATATCTTGCAGGTGCTGCATTCTTCCTTATTTTTCAGCTTCCCCATATCTTATTTTTCTCATATCCAAGGTCCTCAACTTCCCCCATATCTTGTTGGTCTCATAGCTAAGGCCCTTGTTCTGTATTATGATTGGCTAGTTCATCACCACCCCATTACCACCCCCTGGACATGCCTGGACATAGCTCGTTCAGTACCTCGTTCCCACCATTGTCCCGTGGGAACCCCACAAGGCTCCAGGTAGGACCATTGTCCCCAGCTGCAGTGTAGAGCAGATTTTTAACATCTTGTCCCGTACAGACTGGTCCAAGGGCTACTGCATGCACAATCTCTTGTTTAATCTGTTCAAAAGCCTGTTGTTGTTCAGGGCCCCACTGAAAATCATTCTTCTTTCTGGTCACTTGATAAAGAGGGCGTACAATCTGGCTGTAATCTGGAATATGCATTCTCCAGAAACCCACAACGCCTAAGAAGGCTTGTGTTTCCTTTTTGTTAGTTGGTGCGGACATGGCTGTTATTTTGTTGATCACCTCTATTGGGATCTGGCGACGCCCATCTTGCCATTTAATCCCTAAAAACTGGATCTCCCGGGCAGGTCCCTTGACCTTGCCTCTTTTTATGGCAAAACCAGCTTGCAGAAGAATTTGGATTATTTTCTCCCCTTTGTCAAAAACTTCTGCTGCTGTATCACCCCACACAATGATGTCATCAATGTATTGCAAATGTTCTGGAGCTCCACCCTTTTCTAGTGCAGTCTGGATCAGTCCATGGCAAATAGTAAGACTGTGTTTCCACCCCTGGGGCAGTCGATTCCAAGTGTACTGGATACCTCTCCAGGTAAAAGCAAACTGTGGCCTGCACTTTGGTGCCAAGGGAATAGAGAAAAATGCATTAGCAATGTCTATGGTGGCGTACCACTTGGCTGCCTTTGACTCCAGTTCGTATTGAAGTTCTAGCATGTCTGGCACAGCAGCACTCAGAGGTGGCGTAACTTCATTTAGGCCACGATAGTCCACAGTTAATCTCCATTCTCCATCAGACTTTCGCACTGGCCATATAAGACTATTGAAGGGTGAGCGAGTCTTGCTAATCACTCCTTGATTTTCCAATTGTCTAATCAGTTTATGAATGGGGATCAGGGAGTCTCGATTGGTGCGATATTGTCGTCGGTGCACCGTGGCAGTAGCAATTGGCACCTGTTGTTCTTCGACCTTCAGCAACCCCACAACAGAAGGATCCTCTGAGAGGCCAGGCAAGGTAAACAGCTGTTGAATGTCCTCAGTCTCTACAGCTGCTATACCAAAGGCCCATCTATACCCTTTTGGATCCTTAAAATACCCTCTCAGGTAGTCTATGCCAAGGATGCATGGAGCATCAGGGCCAGTCACAATGGGGTGCTTTTTCCATTCATTTTCAGTTAGGCTCACTTTGGCCTCCAATACAGATAACACTTGAGATCCTCCTGTTACTCCTGAAATACTGATAGATTCTGCCCCTTTATGATCCGATGGCATTAGGGTGCACTGTGCACCGGTGTCTACCAAGGCTCGATACCTTTGTGGTTCTAATGTGCCAGGCCATCGAATCCACACAGTCCAATAAACTCAGTTGTCCCTCTCCTCCACCTGGCTGGAGGCAGGGCCCCCCTAATTAAGAAATGGATTCATGCTGCTCACAGGGACTGGACCTTCATTTCTCCTATTCACACTTGGGAAAAAAGGATTTGAGGCCCATCTACCCTGACTGGGGTCCTGCTCACTGGTAACTGGAGAAGCCATCCTTCTAGAAAAATTCTCTCTGGTATTTCTTTTAGCTTGCAACTCACATACTCGTGCCTGTAGGGTACTGGTAGGTTGTCCATGCCATCTGCTCATGTCCTCCCCATAACCACGCAGGGCAAACCACAGGATACCTCGTGACGTGTTCCATTTCCTTTGAGCTGGTCCTGTAGGAGGGCGTTTTCTCCTAACAGCTGCAACGCGCACCTGTGTAGGTAGAGAGTCAAGTTTATTCTCCATCATGGACAGTTTGTCTGACAGTTGTTTAAATGAGTCCTTGTTTTCCTTAGTCAGTTTTTCCACAGCTGAGATGCGTGCCTGCAGTGGGGAAGAAATACTATCTTCATACTGTCGCATACAGTTAGCCATTTCGCCCACAGTAGAACGTGCCATATCATCTTCTCCCCATACTAATATTGACAATGTATGGGTATATGTCGGTGGAGCATTCTTCACAACCTTCCGGAACATGGATCGGTTGCATTCCACTTCATCAGGATCTACAGCTTCCCGTGGGTGTCTATAAATGATCTCTTGCACAGCTAGTTGTCTAAGGTAGTTAATACCTTTTTCTATAGTGGTCCATTTGCTCAGGTGGCTCAGAACATCATCTTTATAGGGATACCTGCTCTTTACAGCTGACAAGAGTCGCCTCCAGAGACTGATAGTGTTTGACTTTCTTGCGAGCGCCTTATCAATACCACCATCTCTGGACAGGGATCCCAACTGTCTGGCTTCTCTGCCATCTAATTGCATGCTATCTGCCCCATTATCCCAGCATCAGAGCAACCAGGTAATAATAGGTTCACCGTCATAACGGCTGAAGTCTTTCCTTATATTTCTCAGGTCCTTCAGGGATAAGGAGTGGTAGGTTATCTCTACATCCGAGTCCTCCTCTTGTGATAGTTCTGCTTTAGAAGGACCTTTCTTCTGTGATGGGTCTGCTTTAAAAGGACGATTGAGGAAACCCCCACCTGTGTCAGGCCCTAACTCTGCCTGAGAAGGGCCCTCACCTGGGTCATATGATGGCTCTGCCTTAGAAGGCTCTGAGTCATCATCCTTCTCTTCACAAGCTGATTTCTTTCAGTATTTCTTCCTGGTTACAGGAGCAATTGGTACAGATTCGATAGATGCTGGGGTCTGAGTAGCTGCAGTGGCCATCTTGGGGGGTGTAGCAGCTGTGGTACAGGATGCCGAGGTTTCAGTGGGTTTAGTGGCTGTAGCAGCAGTACACACTGTAGGATCTGAGGTGGCTGCATAACACCTACAACTGTCCCTGCACCAATATTTAATCTTATCCCACATCAGAAACACATTCAGGACAACCAAAAATAAAAACATGCCACCTAGGCAGCACCATCCTAATTTCACAAAATCTAGTGGAATCCGCTTGGCAGAAAAGGAGAAGGTACTATTTCCCAAAGTAAAACTGGAAGTGTAATCATTAACACAATCAGCTAAAGGACACCTGGAGCGTGCAGATGAAGTTGCTGCTACTGATTCACCATTAAAGCTGCCCATCATTGTGTCATAGAGATAAGAGATCGGAATAGGAACTGCCCAGTTTATCACAGCATAAATCAGTATCAAACCCCATACCAAAACAATACATTTCGACCAGCGCCCACTGCTAAACTGCATGTAAACATTCATAAGAAACAAGCAATAACACAGTGCCCACGGCAGGTAAGGCATCATTGCAATACTCAACTGTGAAAGAAACTCCATAAAAAGATTAAATAACACAGCATTCAAAAATGACATCACCATCTTCACTATCTGTTTTAATTTCCAACCCCTCATAAATCTCAAAGGAAGAAATCTCATACTCTCTCAGCTGAGCTCTCCAGGTCTCCTCCCACCAGAGCCAGGATTCAACTTATCAGAGCAACCTGTTGGAGCTTCTCTCAAGCCCCACATTGGGCACCAATAAATCTGCCACGGTTTAAAGCTGGGCTGGCTATTAAACCTGTGGTAGATGCTCTCTGTTAACCCTCTCCCCCCCCCCCCCCCCCCCCCCCCCAAGGGAAAGGGAAAAGGGAGAGAGACTTATGGGTTGGAAAGTTAAAACAGTTTTAATAAACTATAATAATAAAAAAAAAGTATAATAAGAATAATAGAAATAATCAAATATATACAAATATATACAAAACCAAGATCGAGAGCTTAGAAATCCTCCTCAGGCAGAGTTACTCCCCCCCCCCCCCCAGCACAGGCAGAGGGGGAAAATGCAGTAGCTCCCCCTGCCATCACACCTGCAGGCTTTTAACTGGAGAATTGGCAAAGCTGGTACCAATCAGTGGAAGACAGGAGGGCCCCTCCCTCCTGGGCCCCACCTCCAGGAGGCAGTGGGTTAGTGATAAATAGGAAAGTGAGAATGACATGTATGGGATGGAATACCTTGTTGGTCAATCTTGGGTTACCTGCCCTGTCCGCTCTTCCCTGCAGATGCGACCCCCCTTCGGCTCTTCACTCATAAGCAGTGAGGAATTTAGCAGTGACCTTGGTTTCTCTAAGACTAATTGGCCTGGTTTGGGCCAAACCAGGACAAAAGGGAGATAAAGCAATTTTGCTGCAGAGTTTTCTCTGTTTAAATTTCCAAGGCAACCATTTACACTATGGAATGCTTTTTGCCCTTCCAAACAAGTTTACTGTGTGTTATATGTGTACACCTACGTATAGTACTTTCTCTACTTTCTTAAAGGAGGCTTATAAGAAAGATGGGGACAGACTTTTTAATAGGGCCTGTAGCAATAGGACAAGGGGTAATGGTTTTAAACTAAAAGAGGGTAGATTTAGACTAGATATAAGGAAGAAATTCTTTACAATGAGGGTGGTGAAACACTGGCACAGGTTGCCCAGAGAGGTGGTAGATGCCCCATCCCTGGAAACACTCAAGGTCAGGTTGGATAGGGCTCTGAGCAACCTGGTCTAGTTGAAGATGTCCCTGCTCATTGCAGGGGGGTTGGACTAGATGACCTTTAAAGGTCCCTTTCAACCCAAACTATTCTATGATTCTATTCTATGATTCTATAATCTGGCTGGATTGTAAAAACATCCACACAGCTGCTTACATGTCACTGTTTACATACTAGAAACTAGCTGCCCTTTCTAAACCTAGGTAAGAAAAACCCAAATACCAGAACACCTTCAGTCAAGGAAAAAGCTTTTTAAAAATATCAGTGTCTGAGCCTTGTACTCTGGGCACATACAGACCACTTAAATTATTGCAAATGAGGAAGCCTAAAGGACCAAAATAAGACTGTTGCAGAGACTTAACTCAGGGTATACTATATATACTAATCTCAGTTACATTAAGGTTACTAAAGAAAAAAAAAAAAAAACAAAAACCAAACAAAACCCACACATTCAAGCTGCACTTAAACATTTCATTTTGGTCCAAATCTTTCCATTCCTAAAGAGAGAAAGATGCCAATAACATCATCTTCACTGAGTCTGCCAAGCATAAAGATTACTTAAACCCCATCTTACTCCCCCTTTCAAAGATGGTGTTACTGAACACACAACTTCTGAAGCTGCCCAATGAAGTTTCTAAAAGACTGGGGAGGGAGAGAGTAATCAGCAATCCTGTGAGGGAGCGATGGACAGGATCGCTGAGCAAAGTGCATGGGGTGGTGTGATGGGAATGATACCAAAGACTTAAATGATTTTCCTTTCAGTGATTTTTACTTTCAGCTAAGTTTCTTCTAAGTAACTGCACTTTCTGAAACTAACTGCATGTTTTGTAGACAGTGTCTGCTTCTAGGATTGATAATGCTCGAAGTTATAGTTATCACTGAGGTACCAGTAGGAATGTTATGCAGAAAGGCTCTTGCTGTATTTATTCTTAGAGAAACCAAGGTCACTGCTAAATTCCTCACTAATTACGAGTGAAGAGCTGTAGAAGGGTCCATAAGCAAGTCTGCCTGCCAAAGATAAACAAGCCCGCGAACAATACCTTTGTTGTATCTTAAATGACTTGATTTACAACTCTGGCCTACAACTCTGGCCCAGGAAGAGATAAATCCTGCAGAGACAGAACAGTATCTTTTCCTTGGGGCCAACCTACACGTGCAACATCTTTGCAACATAAAGGCATCAACCACGCTTGTGCAGAAGCGGGGTCATACAGCGGACAGCACAACTATGGGGGATCATGACCACTAGAGACCACCAGAGACCCTTCCCCAATTTAGTATGCTTGCGCAAAGTCAGTTTTGCAATATATTAGCATATGCATAAGGTTTCCTAGAATAGATGGGCTTTTCTCAGAAATTGTATGAATATTCATTTTTTTATAATGTATATAATAAGTGTGCTTTTGTCCCTCAGTGTGCATGCTAGGAGGAGAGATTCCCCCATGCAACCAGCGCTGCAATAAACCAATGTCGGCTTTCTAAACTATCATTTGGTTTAGAGAGTTTTCTTGGTTACTATTTTTTGGTAACAGGAAGGGATCACAAAGTCAACAAAAAGGGTCACCTCCAGCACCTGCATGTAAGAAAGGAAGTGCCTACAAGGCACCATTATGGAGAAATCGCCAAAACCCTCTCTAGGAACTCAACATGTTGGGGTGCCTCTCTGAAGTGCCTATAGCATAGGGAATAAACATGATGAGTTAAGTGATCCACGTGCAGTTGCAGGGCTATGATCTTGTTGGGATCACGGAGACATGGTGGGATGGCTCCCGTGACTGGAGTGTTGCAATGCACAGATACAGGCTCTTTAGGAATGACAGTCCAGGAAGACGAGGAGGGGGAGTTGCCCTTTTATGTGAGAGAATGCATGGAGCCCTGCCTGGGGATGGATGAGGAGCCAACTGAGAGCTTATGGGTTAGGATTAGAGGACAGACAAAGGTGACATTCTAGGGTGTCTGCTATAGGCCACCCGACCAGGAAGAACAAGCGGATGAGGCCCTCTACAAACAGATAGGAACAGTCTCACATTCACAGGCCCTGGTCCTCACAGGGGAATTCAACCACTCCAATATCAGTAGGAGGGACAACACAGCAGGGCATAAGCAATCCAGGAGGTTCCTGGAGAGCATCAACGACAACTTCCTCACCCAAGTGATAGAGAAGCCAATGAGGAGAGGTGCTCTGCTGGACCTCCTACTGACCAACAAGGAGAGGTTTGTTGGGGATGTGAAGGTCAAAGGCAGCCTTGGCTGCAGTGATCATGAGATGCTAGAGTTCAGGATCCTGAGGGGAAAGAGGGAGGAGGGTAAAAAGCAAGCTCACAACCCTGGACTTGAGGAGAGCCGACTCTGGCCTCTTCAGGGATCTGCTTGGAAGAGTCCCATGGGATAAGGCCCTGGAGGGAAGAGGGGCCCAAGAAATCTGGTTAATATTTGAGGATCACCTCCTCCAAGCTCAAGAGAATTCCATCCCAATGACCAAGAAGTCAGGGAAAAGTGCCAGGAGACCTGCATGGATGAACAAGGAGAACCTGGAAAAACTCAAACACAAAAAGGAAGTATACAGAGGGTGGAAGCAAGGAGGGGTAACCTGGGAAGAATAAAGAGACATTGTCCAAGCATGCAGGGATGAAGTTAGGAATTCCACATGGAATTTAATCTGTCCAGGGATATCAAAGACAAAAAGAAGGACTTCTACAAGTACACAGAAGACAAAAGGAAGAGTAGGGAAAACATGGGCCCATTGCTCAATGAGATGAGGGACCTGGTGACACAGGACATGGAAAAGGCTGAGGTACTGAATGCCGCCTTAGCCTCAGTTTTTACTAGCAAGACCAGCCTTCAGGAATCCCAGGTCTCAAAGACCAGTTGGAAAATCTGGAGCAAGGAAGACATACCCTTGATGGAAGAGGATCAGGTCAGGGAATACTTAAGCAAACTGGACATACGTAAGCCCTTATGGGATACACCCACAAGTGCTGAGGGAGCTGTCTGATCTCATTGCGAGGCCACTCTCAATAACCTTTCAAAGATCATGACAACTGGGAGAAGTGCCCAAAGACAGGAGGGAAGCAAATGTCACCCCCATCTTCAAGAAGGGCAAGAAGGGGGGCCCAAGGAACTACAGGCCAGTCAGCCTCACCTTGATCCCTGGGAAGGTGATGGAGCAGCTAATCCTGGGAACCATTTCCAGGCACATAAAGAACAAGAAAATAATCAGTCATGCTTGACCAACTTGATAAACTTCTATGATGAAATGACTGGCCTGGTAGATGAGGGGAGAGCAGTGGATATTGTCTAACTGGACTTAAGAAAGGCCTTTGACACTCTCCCATAAGATCCTCATGGACAAACTGTTGATGTATGGGCTGGACAAGCAGACAGTGAGGTGGGTTGAAAATTGGCTGAACAGCCGGGCCCAGAGGGTGGTGATCAGCGGTGCAAAGTCTAGTTGGAGGCCAGTAACTAGCAGTGTACCCCAGGGGTTGATACTGTGTCTGATCCTGTTCAACATCTTCATTAATGATCTGGATGATGGGGCAGAGTGTACCCTCAGCAAGTTTGCAGATAACACCAAATGAGGAGGAGTGGCTGATAGGCCAGAGGGTTGTGCTGCCATCCAGAGGGACCTCAACAGGCTGGAGAAATGGGCTGACAGGAACTTCATGAACTTCATCAAGTGGAAGTTCCAAGTCCTGCACCTGGAGAGGAATAAGCCCAGACACCAATATACACGGGGGGGGGGGATGACCAGCTGGAAAGCAGCTTTACAGAAAAGGCCCTGGGGGTCTTGGTGGACATAAAACTGAACATGAGTCGACAATGTGGCCTTGCCACAAAAAAGTTTAATGGTATCCTGGGCTGCATTAGGCAAAGTATTACCCACAGGTTGAGGGAGGTGATCCTTTCCCTTTATTCAGTGCTGGTGAGGCCATACCTGGAATACTGTGTCCAGTTCTGGACTCCCCAGTACAAGAGACTGATGGCACTGCTAGAGAGAGTCCAATGAAGGGCCACTTAAGATGAAGGGACTGGAGCACCTCTCCTATGAAGAAAAGCTGAGAGAGCTGGGATGGAGAAGAAAAGGCTCTGGGGGGGGTAAATCTCATTAATGTATATAAATACCTGAAGGGAGGGTGCAAAGAGGATGGATCCAGGCTCTTTTCAGTGGTGACCAGTGACAGGATGAGGGGCAGTGGGCACAAACTAAAACACAGGAGGTTCCATTTGAACATCAGGAAAATTTTTTTTGACCATGAGGGTGACTAAGCACTGGAACAGGTTGTCCAGAGAGGTGGTGGAGTTTCCCTCCTTGGAGATATTCAAAAGCCGTCTGGACATGGTCATAGAATCATAGAATGGTTTGGGTTGGAAGGGACCTTAAAGATCATCTAGTTCGAACCCCCCTGCCATGGGCAGGGACACCTTTCCACTAGACCAGGTTGCTCAAAGCCTCATCCAATCTGGCCTTAAACACTGCCAGGGAGGGGGCATGTGGAAGACCCTCGGCCTGCAAACAGCTGTGCTTTACTTGGGGAGCATAAGATTTGCTTGGGAACACTGCATTGAGAATAGTTTTTGCTTGCTTCTAAGATAAAGGAGCCGAGACCAGTTCACAGGGCTTTTTGAGGCATGAAAGAAGTAAACGTGTTGAAGGTCATTTCTGAACACAGAGCTGAAAACAGGGAATGGTTGTTGATGTTTTGAGCCCAGTACACTGTGGCTCTTCCCAGAATGGGTGATGAGTGCTTAGCATGTGAATGTTGATGTTATCTTGAACTGCCTAGTCTGGCTCCTGCATTGTAGCAGTTAAATAGGGTAGTAGAATAACAATAAAGGAGCCTTAGGCCTTTCGTCTTCAGGCCCTTGCATCCTGGATCTCAGAGTCCGTGCCTTCCTTGCCGCCCACCGCAAATGGCGCCCGAACAAGGCTGAAGATTAACGAAGCGGCGGCGACTCTGATCGAACGATTGTCAGGGGCTAGCGCGTGCCAGGACCGGAGAGTCCCCAGGATCGGAGAATCCTCAGGACCGGAGAGCGAGTCCCCAGGACCGGAGAGTCCCCAGGATCAGTGAGTTCCGCGATTGCAATAAACATGGGACAGGCTAGTTCCCAAGAGCATAAGCTCTACACTGAGGTATTACAGCGTATATTACGCGAACAGGGCTATAAGGTCCATTTAGCGAAATTGGTGCAGTTATTAGTATGGATCAAAGACAACTGTACCTGGTTCCCTGTATCAGGGACTTACGATGCAAAGATTTGGGCGAAAGTGGGAGTAGAAATATAAAAACGGAACACGTTGCAGTCTGATATTCTAAAGGATTTAGAAGCAACGTGGAGGGTTGTTTTTACAGCACTCTCTGCACTCCAGCCTGCAGAGGAGTATTTGCAATCTCAGGCATCCACTCCTATTAACACCTTGGTGGATGTGAAGGAGCAACAGGAGCCTGTATATGAAACAGTCTCCGGAGAATCAGACGATCCTTACGATATTGATTGCACAGATTCAGACATACAGTCCAATTTATACCCACCATTAACATCAGTAAAAGAAACGGCTGCGGCCATCCCTTCAGAACGGGGGTCTCGCAGCCGGCAGCAGCAGCGGCAGCAGCTACGGCCAGAGCACAGTTAACACCAACAGCTCCTCCGTATCCTGCGTCTGCCGAGCCACCTCTTGGCTTTGCTGAAAAGGTATCAGAATCTCATGTAACAAAATACAAAACGCTGGCAGAAAAATGAAGAGAGGAAGCTACTCGTAAAGGAGATTTTGCCATGCTGACAGCGATGCCGGTAATCTATCGCCCAAATCATTCTCCTGAGTATCACTACCTTAGTTATGAAATGATTAAGGAATACGGGCTGCGGTGAGAGACTATGGTTTGCACAGTAACTATACTTCAAATTTAGTAACAGTCATTGGGGAATCCTATACTATGACTCCACATGATTGGAAGTCACTTTTTATGAATGATTTTAACACCTGCACAATATTCAGTGTGGCTGGCAGAGTACCAGGAGGCTGCTTCTGCAGACACTTTGGAAAATAGGCAAGAATATTTGGGAATTAATCAGTATGCGACACCAGAGGTACAGGCACGGCTACCTCGGCAGCGTTTACAACAGATCTCTGCATTGGCTTTAAAGTGCCTGAAACGCGTTCTGGAGGCAGGGAAATGCCAGCCCTCTTTTGCGGCAGTCAGGCAAGGAGCTCAAGAACCCTATGTTACATTTATTGATCGTTTAACAAACAGCATTGAGCAGGCAGATTGATGATGAAAATGCAGTAGAAACGCTGTTATTACAATTGGCTTATGAAAATGCAAATGCAGATTGTCAAAAAATTTTGGCCCCTCTAAGAAACTCTTACAGAAGTATAGCAGAATTTATTAAAGCCTGTCAGAACATGGGTTCTGAAGAGCATAGGGCTACTTTACTTGCAAGTGCCTTGGCTCAGTAACTCATTGTGGGACGAGCAGAAATGAAATGTTTTGAGTGTAATCAAATGGGGCATATGAGAAAGAACTGCCCAAAGCTGACAGTAAAGAAAAAAGATGAGCAGAAAGGATCAAACAGACCCAGAACACCCAGAGGATTATGTCCTAAGTGTGAAAAGGGCTATCATTGGAGCAATCAGTGTCGATCAAGGTTTGATAAGGATGGAAACCCCATGCAGGGAAACTGGAGGAGGGGCGTGAGGCCTGGTGCCCCCCAATACAACAGGGTCTGTTGTACACATGCTCAGTCCAAGAATCCGATAAACGGACAGTCTCAGAACTCATTGCCAGCACAGCCGGCAGCGCCGGGTTGGATCTGGCCTCAGCCACTGATACAGAATGGAATGATAAAAGGACTAAGATCATAGATACCAATGTATATGGGCCTCTCCCTTCTGGACTGGTAGGATTGATTTTTGGGCTTTCTTCTGTGGGAAAGCAAAATATATTTGTCATACCAGGAGTTATTGATTCAGATTATATGGGCCAAATTAAAATCATGTTATGGACATCAGAACCACTCTGTTTTATACCTGAAGGCCAGTGTGTGGCGCAGTTGCTATTGATACCATATACTGTGCCGACGGCTAATCCACATCCATGCAGCACAGGAGGATTTGGCATTACTAATACGCCACAGGTGCTGTGGAATCAAAAGGTAACTAATGATCAGCCTATGCTCACAATAAAAATTGATGGACGGTTATTCACAGGTCTGTTAGATACTGGAGCAGATGTGTCCATCATCAGCAAAAATGACTGGCCGTCAGATTGGCCTCTTAAACAAGTAGCTGCTGCTGTGAATGGAGTAGGAGGGTTGCAAATTCCATTGCAAAGTGCACCTACTATGCGTGTGGTGGGCCCTGAAGGAAAATCAGCAACCTTAGTTCCTTTTGTTCTTTCAGTTCCTTTTACATTGTGGGGACGTGATCTTTTAGCTCAGTGGGGAATTGTATTGTCAGCTATGATGGCGCATTTAACCCAAGGGTCACTGATCTCTCACCCCGGCTCAAACTGACTTGGCTAACAACAAAACCGGTTTGGGTAAATCAGTGGCCCCTTAACGGGGAGAAACAAAAACGGGCAGAGGAATTAGTAAATGAACAATTAAGGGCTGGACATATCGTACCCTCAACTAGCCCTTGGAATACCCCTGTATTTGTGATACCAAAGAAATCTGGCAAATGGCGATTATTGCAGGATCTTAGAGCTGTCAATGCAGTAATGCAGCCTATGGGAGCTTTACAGCCAGGTACACCCAGTCCAGCAATGATCCCTTCTGACTGGCAGTTATATATAATTGATTTGAAGGACTGCTTTTTTACTATACCTCTCCATCCTGACGATCAGCCACATTTTGCTTTCTCTGTACCTTCCATTAATAATCAGGCACCTATGAAAAGGTACCAATGGACGGTTCTCCCACAGGGCATGATGAACAGTCCCACAATTTGTCAGTTAGTGGTCTCTGCTGCAATAGAGCCGACTCGAAGTATTTTTAAACAGTCTCTTATTTACCATTATATGGATGACATTCTCATTGCAGCTTTGACACAGACAGAACTGATGAAAACTCTAAATCATCTAAAAGACTCTTTACAACAATTTGGGCTTCATATTTCCCCAGAAAAAATACAGACAGAACCGCCCTGGAAGTATTTGGGATGGGTACTGTTTACCAGAACCTTATGACCACAACAACTTTGTTTGGTAAACACTCTCTATACATTAAATGATTTGCAGAAACTACTAGGGACAATTAATTGGATTCGTCCTGTGCTGGGTATTTCTACTGAAGAGTTAAGTACCGTGTTTAACACCTTGAAGGGGGAATTCAGATTTAACTTCGCCTCAAATCCTTTCTGACAAAGCAAAACAGGAATTGGCATTGGTAATTCAAAAACTTACTGTTGCCGCTTGTCTGCGGCAAGCTCCGTTCGGTTGCTGGCTGGCCTGAGGCTATCCGCACCCCAGGGCCATTGAGCACTGACACCAATGTGAGGATGCAACAAATGGCGTTTATTTAACTGCGCAACAGCCTTATATAGTCGTCTTGTCCCGTACGAACTCGAGCGATACTTGCACATCCTGCTCCTTTCGCCACGCCTACCTTCCGTTACAGCCCGAGATTTTCCGGTCGCCGTACCCTAATCTACCTACACTTACAACTTCCCAAGCAGGACGTATAATCTTACATTTGCCTCTTTTATTTTTTGTAATTCACACGATATTCCAGCCTTATGGGCTATTTGCTCAATTGACAGAATCACAGCAATTAGTTGCCCTGGAATGGATTTTCTTATCACACACCTTTACAAAAACAATTATGACCCCTTTGGAGATGGTCATTATGGTGATTCAGAAAGGACGGTTCAGGATACAGCAGCTGACAGGCTGAGACCCTGGCATTATTTACCTACCCTTTCATAAGGAAATGCACATTACTCTGATGAGGGACAGCCTTGAATTTCAGGCTGCTCTGGCTGATTATTTGAATGATACCCATTTTACTTTGCCACAGAATAAAATCTTGCAAGCCTTACCTTCCCTCTGTTTACAACCACAGAGAGTGATGGTGCCTCACCCTATACCAAATGCAAAAATGGTTTTTACAGACGGCTCAGGAGTGGCCTGGAAAGAAAAGGCACAATGGCAACACACATCAATTACTGTGGAAGCGTCCACTCAGATTGTTGAATTGTCTGCAATACATTTTGCTTTGACATTGTTTGCAAGCGAACCTATTAATATTGTATCAGATTCACTATATGCTGTTGGCGCTATTAACCGCTTAGAAGCTGCATTTATCAAAGAAATTAGCAATCAAGAGCTGTATAAACTTTTCCTTGCTATTGCAACTCTGCTTCAGCAACAACAGCATCCTTGCTTTATTGTTCATATTCGGTCTCACACTCGCTTGCCAGGACCTCTGGTAGAAGGGAATGCGGTAGCTGATAAGTACACTGTTTTGCCCATAACATCATCCTCCCTTACTCAACGATTTCAACATGCACAATTATCTCACTCCTTTTTCCATCAAAATGCTCGCAGTTTACAGAAAGAATTTGCTCTCACAAAAACGCAGGCTCGCGATATTATTCGGGCATGTAACGACTGTCAATTATATAATACTGCAACTTATCATGATGGTGTAAATGTCAGGGGACTGAAGGCTAATGAAATTTGGCAAACAGATGTTACACATTATCCACCTTTTGGCAGGCAAAAGTATGTTCATGTTACTGTGGATACCTTTTCTGGTTATGTTGTTGCTTCTGCAGCTACAGGGGAACGGACTCAGAACGTTAAGAAACATTGGACAAGGTGCTTTGCACTTATGGGCCTCCCCAAACAAATAAAACCAGACAATGGACCCGCATATGTATCTCAAGCAGCAGCCTTATTCCTACAACAGTGGGGTGTGTCTCACGTTACAGGTATCCCGCACACCCCCACCGGACAAGCCATAATTGAACGGACACATCAAAACTTGAAACATATGTTACAAAAACAAAAAAGGGGGAGTGTAGCCACAACTCCTCAAGAACAATTAGATATGGCTGTGTTCACTTTAAATTTTCTAAATCGGTCATCTTCTCAATTAGATACCACGGCAGTGGAACGACATTTTCAGGGTAAAGTTCCCTTTACACAAAATCCTAAGGTTTGGTATAAAGATCTGCCAGGCCCAACTGATTGGCGTGGACCAGTAGAATTGTTGACATGGGGGAGGGGATATGCTTGTGTTTTACTCCCAACAGGTCCTCGTTGGCTACCTGCGAGATGCATGAAGCTATACCATGAAGAAACCACAACCAGAACCGGTACCAGAAATGCAGATGCTGAAAGTACAGGGACCACGCAAGCGACGTAGAACAGTCAACCTGACACCTGACATTACAGAATCACAGAATCACAGAATCAACCAGGTTGGAAGAGACCTCTGGGATCATCGAGTCCAACCATTGCCCTGACACCACCATGTCAACTAGACCATGGCACTGTGCCATGTCCAGTCTTTTCTTAAACACATCCAGAGATGGTGACTCCACCACCTCCCTGGGCAGCCCATTCCAATGTCTAATAACCCTTTCTGAAAAGAAATTCTTCCTAATGTCCAACCTGAACCTCCCCTGGTGAAGCTTGAGGCTATGTCCTCTTGTCCTATCGCTAGTTGCGTGGGAGAAGAGGCCAACTCCCACTTCACTACAACCTCCCTTCAGGTAGTTGTAGACTGCAATAAGGTCACCTCTGAGCCTCCTCTTCTCCAGGCTAAACAACCCCAGCTCCCTCAGCCGTTCCTCATAGGTCAGACGCTCCAGACCCTTCACCAGCTTGGTCGCCCTCCTCTGGACTCGCTCCAACACCTCAACATCTTTCTTGAAGTGCGGGGCCCAGAACTGGACACAGTATTCAAGGTGCGGCCTCACCAGTGCCGAGTTCAGAGGGACAATCAATTCCCTAGACCGGCTGGCTACACCATTCCTAATAGAGGCCAGGATGCCATTGGCCTTCTTGGCCACCTGGGCACACTGCTGGCTCATGTTTAGCTGGCTGTCGATCAGCACCCCCAGGTCTCTTTCCGCCAGGCCGCTTTCTAATCGCTCTTCCCCCAGCCTGTAACGCTGCATGGGGTTGTTGTGGCCAAAGTGTAAGACCCGGCACTTGTTCTTGTTGAACCTCATGCCGTTGGTCTCGGCCCATCTATCTAACCTGTCCAGATCCCTCTGTAGGGCCTTCCTACCCTCCAGCAGATCGACACTCCCACACAGTTTGGTGTTGACGTGCGGAAAACAGACTCCACAACCGGCAGGGTTGTAAAGTAGGTATGTTTATTCAGCGCTGGGCAGCACGGGGGGTAGTCCCACCAAAGCCGTGCGCACCGTGCGTGGTAATTCAGCTTGTATTTATGTGGCAAAGTGTTACATATTCATCATAATTTCAAGGACGCCTATACATATTCATGACTTCCCCCGAGAAGGCGGTCTTTATTATAATGAGTTCCAGGAGATCATTTCCGTAGTCTCCGCCTTTAACTCCTCCTGGTTGCGCACGCGCAGTTTCTCCTGGTGGTCATGGGCCGGGGTCTCAGGGATGAAGGCCGTATGCCTTCCTCACTGTGCACTTCTCACCTTTCCTTCTTGCACAGGCGTGGTAACCTCTTGGCTCTCGGTCAAACCGCAAGACCAGTTCTCACTGGGTTTTGTATAACCTTAATGTTCTGCAACTTGTTCTACTGAGATATGCTTAGGCAGTTAATTTACGCATCAGGCTGATAAAGAATTAAAGAATTCCTCAACCCCTAGGACAGCTCACACCCAGATCACATATAGCAAGTAAAAAAAGGAAAAGGAGTTATGTCATGTCCCTTATCAGTGTCATCTGCAAATTTGCTGAGGGTGCACTCAATCCCTACATCTAGATCATCTATAAAGATATTGAACAGCACCAGCCCCAGAACTGAGCCCTGGGGAACACCGCTAGTGACCGGCCACCAGTTGGACTTTGCCCCATTCATCACCACTCTCTGGGCTCGGCCATCCAGCCAGTTTTTAACCCATTGAAGAGTTCACCCATCCAAGCCCCTTGGGGAATGCTGAAATGACTGGATGAGCACACAAGTAGCATGCTGCAAGGGGTCTTGGGTGGTCTCTGGTGGTCGTGGTCCCCCCATAGTTGTGCTGTCTGCTGTGTGACCTCGCTTCCGCACAAGCGTGGTTAAGGCCTTTCTGTTGACACATGCAGGTGGCTCTGAGGAGAAGATACTGTTTTGGTTCTCACAGCAGTTATCTCTTCTAGAGCATGTGAATCAAGTAAATTTGGACACTACAAAGATGTTGTTCATAGTCTTGTTTATCCTTGGCCCTTCTTTGTAATTAGTGATGCTACAGCATTATTGTATAGATATCTATGTTTATTCCTTTTTCTATATGTATTTATTGCGTGCCTATGTAGATTACTCTGCTCTACACCCCGCAAGCCAAATGTGCACGTCCAGCTTTGCACTCCCCAGGAGAAGCGGTCTCTTGAGCGACGGGGTAGAATATGGGAATATAACGGAAGATTGGCGAGGAGGATTGTAAACACGCTCAAGTGACTTGCACCTGGGGTGTCAAAAAACACGTATATCATACTAGTAACTGTTGTTTAGTCTTATATGCTGGACAAGTAGAGCATCTGCATTCAGATAACATAGGCCTGTGATAAGACTCAGGGGCACCTAACTGTTTATGCCTGAGATTCCTGCCCTGCTGTGAGAAAGATCAAAGCACAGTGGAAAACTGCCGCCTGCAAGAAATCCCTAATATACAGGAGAAGGCAGCAGGCCCGGAATCTCTCTCACTCTCTCTCTAGCAGGAACTGAGCTCCGCGGTGCCTGTGTCGCCGCTTGCGTGCCTTTGCCCCAAGTGCTGCTTCAGAGATCCCTCGGTTTGCAAGTCCTTCACTTTACCTGGTCTGCAATCAGAGGACTCCGAAAAGCTAAAGCCCACATCATGGCCACCCTTGTCATCGAATAAACAAAAAAGGGGGAAATGTGGAAGACCCTCGGCCTGCAAACAGATGTGCTTTACTTGGGGAGCAGAAGATTTGCTTGGGAACACTGCATTGAGTAGTTTTTTGCTTGCTTCTAAGATAAAGGAGCCGAGACCAGTTCACAGGGCCTTTTGAGGCATGAAAGAAGTAAACATGTGTTGAAGGTCAGTTCTGAACACAGAGCTGAAAACAGGGAATGGTTGTTGATGTTTTGAGCCCAGAACACTGTGGCTCTTCCCAGAATGGGTGATGAGTGCTTAGCGTGTGAATGTTGATGTTATCTTGAACAGCCTAGTCTGGATCCTGCATTGTAGCAGTTAAATAGGGTAGTAGAATAACAATAAAGGAGCCTTAGGCCTTTCGTCTTCAGGCCCTTGCATCCTGGATCTCAGAGTCTGTGCCTTCCTTTCCGCAAATGCCGCAGGGGCATCCACAACTTCTCTGGGCAACCTGTTCCAGTGTCTCACCACCCTCACAGGAAAGAATTTCTTCCTAATATCTCATCTAAATCTACCCTCTTTCAGTTTAAAACCATTCCCCCCTCGTCCTGTCACTACTTGGCCCTTGTAAAAAGTCCCTCTCCCGCTTTCCTGTAGGCCCCCTTCATGTACTGGAAGGCTGCTATGAGGTCTCCCCAGAGCATTCTCTTCTCCAGGCTGAACAGCCCCAACTCTCTCAGGCTCTCTTCATAGGAGAGATGCTCCAGCCCTCTGATCATCTTGATGGCCCTCCTCTGTACTCGCTCCAACAGCTCCATGTCCTTCTTATGCTGGGGGCCCCAGAGCTGGACGTAGTACTCCAGGTGGGGTCTCACGAGAGCGGAGTAAAGGGGCAGAATCACCTCCCTCGACCTGCTGGCCACGCTGCTTTTGATGCAGCCCAGGACATGGTTGGCCTTCTGGGCTGCAAGCACACACCTGATAAGGGACATAACACCTTTTTCTTTTTACTTGCTATGTGATCTGGGTGTGAGCTGTCCTGGGGGGTTGAGAAATTCTTTGCCTGTGAGCTGTCCTAGGGGTTGAGGAATTCTTTAATTCTTTGTCTTATCAGCCTGATGCGTAAATTAACTGCCTAAGCATATCTCAATTAAACAAGTTGCAGAACATTAAGGTTATACAAAACCCAGCGAGAACTGGTCTTGCGGTTTGAGCCAAGATGTTACCACGCCCGTGCAAGAAGAAAAGGTGAGAAGTGCACAGCGAGGAAGGAATACGGCCTTCATCCCTGAGACCCCGGCCCACGACCACCAGGAGGAACTTATTATAATAAAGACCGCTTTCTCAGGGAGAGTCATGAATATGTATAGGCGTTCTTGAAATTATGATGAATATGTAACACTTTGCCACATAAATACAAGCTGAATTACCACGCATGGTACACACGACTTTGGTGGGACTACCCCCCCCCCGTGCTGCCCAGCGCTGAATAAACATACCTACTTTACAACCCTGCCGGTTGTGGAGTCTGTTTTCTGCACGTCACACTGCCAGCTCATGTTGAGCTTCTCGTCAACCATCACCCCCAAGTTTTACTTGTACTACTGCTGGATGTTCCGTGCAAGCCCCAATTTTGAATATGCTCTGGATGCTGTTCTTAGGGACAGTCCACCAGAGTCTTGATGGTTGGAATTCTAACTTGCTACTGTTATAGAAATTTTCACATGATTAATGTAAAAGTTCTTTTGAGTTAGGGAGACAAGGATCAATAGGGGTGAAATAGAATGGAGAATAGAATAATTAATATAAGTCTATCTGAATAAACACAGGTGGATTTCATTCCCCATGAATAATGTTCTCAGAGCCCCTTTGTGTAACCCTGACCCATGACTCGACAAATCATCAGTCATAGGTTAATGAGTAGCTAACAGGAGCAGACCCAGAAAAATTAAATTACTGATGATTTAATAAAGGGGATGTATGATCAAACTTTTTTTTTACTCTGAAATAATATAAAACACTTAGAAATAAAAATTAGTATAGATAAGGTTTTAAATATAACTTTAGTTGTTTTAAGGTTAAATGTTTAGGAGACACTGGCAGTGGGAACCGGACTCTGGTCAACCTGGATCAAGACGGGACGCTGATCACAGTGTTACCGAAAATAGTAACCAAGAAAACTCTCCAAACCAAATGATAGTTTAGAAAGCCGACATTGGTTTATTGCAGCGCTGGGTGCATGGGGGATCTCTCCTCCTAGCATGCACACCTAAGAACAAAAGCTTGCCCCTTATATACAATTCCAAGGGAAAAACCCACCCAATTAAAAAAACAACTTATACATAACACATTATGTAATGCATTACGTAATGTCTTTACACATGCGTACTAAATTGGGGAAGGGGTCTTTGGTGGTCTCTGGGGGTCGCTGGTGGTCGCAATCTCCCTTTAATCGTGCTTGTGCGCAAGCGTGGTCGAGGCCTTCTTGTTTACAAGTACATGTGTTCCCAAGAAGAAGATATCGTTTTGAACTTATCTCTCCTCTGACACAAGAGTTTATGAATCAAGTTAATTTAGGCATCACAAAGTTGTTCTTTCCAGTTTTGTTTTGTCTTTTGGCCTTATATAATTAGCAGAGACCTTTGTTTTTCTAAGACTAAGCGTAAACAGCATGAATCATTATTTACTAGAACCTTGTTATCAACCCCATAAACAAACTCTACCTACAAAACGTAGTTTGCTTCAGAACCTATTATTATTATTCTATATTATTCTTAGCTAAAAGGAAGATTATTGACAGGAAAGTTTGTTCTGTGTAAAGGTAACACAGTTGCTAAATTGAACCGTCTGGTATCAATTCCCCCCTTTGGAAGTAGTTAGATTTATTATCTCACTACTTCCATATATTTTTCTCAATGATTCTCTTAACACAACCTATGCAGATCCCTATAATAACTATAATAACAACTACATAAACTATTCCCTCTCATAATGTGGCTAACCATCCTTTTAGAGACAATCCACCTAATTCTTGAAGGATTTTCTTGAGCCAACTATTTTCTGCTGCATCCCTGATTGCCCTGCTGTCTTTTGCTACTCTCTTCATTTTATCCAATTGCTCTTGCAGGTTATCAGTGATGTTTGGGATGTGGATGCAGCAGTGCTCTTTGTCTAACTTAAGATATCCACACACTCCTTGTTCTTTGACCAATAGCAAGTCTAAGGCCGGTCTATTTTGCAGAGTCATTTTAGTATTGGCTTGGTTTGTTAACAATTTGGAATCCCTTTTGAGTGGCTCTTGATAAAGATTCTACTTGCCACGTTTAGATTTTCTATTAGCATCCGATTTTCTAAAGCCATCAGTCCTGGTAAAAGGAAACTTTGAAATCCCCATTGAAGTTGTGACCCCAGGGGATAGACTGACTGGCTGAATGAGGAATTGGGATACATGCTGTTACACTAGTAAGATTGTTCATTCTATCAAACCCTTGTATCAGAGTTAGAATTAAGTTCTCATTTATGACTGTATTGGCCTCTCCATCTGTATCAATTTCTGCATTTCCGAACATCACTGCAAGAGAGAGAACCCAGAACCTTGTGATCCCCGAGTTAATCTTAAACATAAAGGTCCTTGTTTTACAGTCCATTCTGATTCTGGTGATGAAGCTGGTTTGATCCTGCTGTGATGTATCCACGGAGTGACTCCCTCGAGCTTGACAGCTGTGTAGGTGGTGAGCAAAATCTGGAAAGGTCCTTTCCACTTCTCTTTTAGCGGTTCATCTGACCATGTCCTCAGGTACACCCAGTCTCCAGGTTGGTATTGATGCACAGGCACGTCCAAGGATAATGGTGTGCTCACAGTGATGTACCTGTGGAGGGAGGACAAAACCTTTCCTAGAGAGATAACATATTCTTTCAGATAATGTTTCCCCATGATCTCAGGATCAACTCCTGTTTCTGTCACCTCATAGGGTTTGCCATAAATGATTTCAAAAGGACTAACCTTTTCTTTAGTTTTAGGATTCATAGCAAAGCTAAGGGTAAAGCACCGGACCATTTTATCTGAGCCTCTTGGCAAATTTTTACTCATCTGTTTATTTAAGCTTTGATTCATTCTTTCTACTTTTGCACTTGATTGAGGTCTCCATGGGGTACGGAGGTTCCATTTTACCCCTAACACTTTAGCCAAACTTTGAACAGCTTCTGATACAAAGTGAGGGCCCCTGTCTGAAGATAGTCCCATAGGTACCCCAAATCTTGGTATTATTTCTTTAAGCAATATTTTTGCTACTTCTCTTGCCTTGTTGGTGTGACAGGGGAAAGCTTCTGGCCAGCCTGAAAAAGTATCTATCATTACTAAAAGATACCAATACCCATTTTGCCGCAGTGATTCAGAAAAGTCTATTTGCCAATAGTCTTCTGGATTGTTTCTTCTCTTTGTTGCTCCTGATAAAGGTCTCTGCTGGAGTATGTTCCATTGCCTGCAAACAGTCATGTGTTAATTTTTCCTACCAGGATCTGTAGTCAGAAAGGTTGCTGGATTCAGGATGCTGGTTACTTTCAGCTCCACATCATCTTGTTCCAGAAGGACGGCTTGATATTTCAGCATCCGGCTCGGTGACAGCCAGTGTCCTCCTTTTTGTTCTAAGATAGTTGTAACTGCATGGGGTACAAACACATTTCGCTTTTGCCCGAGTGTCAATTTTCGGGCCTCTTGGATCAGTAGTACTGTAGCTGCCACTGCTCGGAGGCATGCTGGCCATCCCTTACTTACATTGTCTTGTTGTTTTGAAAAGTATCCCACAGGTCTTTTCCATGATTCTAGTTTCTGGGCCAACACTCCCAGAGCAATATGCAGTCTTTCATGTACAAATAGTTCAAAGTTCATTATCCAGAGGCGGCACCATCCGGCCATCCCTAGACATGCTCTAAGCTCCCGCTTTGATTTGGGTTCCGGGATTTGGCAGATAGCCTCTTTTCTTTCAGTTCCCAGATTACGTTGACCCTGGGAAATTGTGAATCCCAAATACGTTACTTCTTGCTGGGTTATCTGTGCCTTTCTTCGGGAGACCTTATACCGTGCCAGTCCCAGAAAGTTTAGAAGATCTATTGTTATCTGTATGGAATCCTCTTTGTTACTTGCTGCTACCAGTATATCATCCACATACTGCAGTAGGGTGATGTTTTCATGCATCCTCTGCCAGTTCTCTAATTCTTTGGCCAATTGATTTCCAAAGATTGTAGGACTATTTTTAAATCCTTGCGGCAACACTGTCCAGCACAGTTGAGTTTTTCTACCAGTCGTGGGATTTTCCCATTTGAAAGCAAACAGTTCCTGACTCTCGGCTGCCAGTGGGAGACAAAAGAATGCATCTTTTAGGTCTAATACGGTAAACCATTTATCTGTTTCCTTCAGAGTGGTTAAAAGAGTGTACGGGTTTGCCACTACCGGGTGGACATCCTGCACGATTTGATTTATAGCTCGTAAGTCCTGAACCAATCTATATTCTTCTGAACGAGGTTTCTTAACCGGCAGTATCAGAGTGTTGTATTCTGATTGGCATTCTCTTAGTAACCCAAAATTTAGAAATCGTTCTATTAGTGGTTTTAGTCCTTTTCTTGCTTCCAGCTTAATTGGATATTGCTTTCGTCTTACTGGTCAGGTGTCTGGTTTCAACTGGATGATTACCGGCTCTGCCGCTCGGGATCGTTCCGGTGTTCCTGAGGCCCATACGAAAGGTGTCACAGCATCTTCTGGTATCTCCTGTAACTCAGCTGCCTTCTGTAATATAAAAACTTGGGCATCCAAAGCTTTATTTTCAGGGATATGGTTTTGGATTTTTCCTTTTGTAAAAGTAATTTGTGCATTCAATTTACTTAGCATATCTTGTCCTAACAGCGGCATGGGGCAATCTGGCATGTAGAGAAATTGATGGGTTAACACCCTTTTTCCAATTCCAAATTCTAAAGGCTGGAAAAACGGTCGGATTTCTTTCTGCCCTGTGGCACCAATAACTGACACACTCTGATTACTCAAATTACCCTTGCATGTATTTAACACTGAATAGGTAGCTCCTGTATCTACTAAAAATCTTATATTCTCATTCTCCAACCTTACTATAACCAGGGGTTCTGTTGGGGAGGATTTCGATTCAACCCCCGGTCCTCTTCAGTCTGAATCCACAGCAATCACGTTAACAGCTTTCCTTGGCATTTCCCCAAGGCCTCGCCGACCTAATTGCGGACACTCCCTTCTCCAGTGCCCTTTCTGCTTGCAGAAAGCACACTGATTTTTCTCTAATTGCTTTCCAGTTCTTGGAACTTCATCAGAAGATTTTCTTCCCTTTGGCTTTCCCTGGTAATTCCGTTCTCTAACCCTATTATTTTCCTGGGCTATAGCTGCTGCCAGCTGCTGGTTGTTTATAAACACCTCTCTTTTCTTTTTTTCTTCCTCTACTTTTTCTCTGTTGTCATACACTTTCCAGGCATTTTCTAACATTTTGTCCATCGAGCGGGCATCTGCCCCCTCTATTTTCTGCAGTTTCCGTTTTATATCTGCACTAGACTGTCCCATAAAAATATGTATTAATGAGACAGCATCTACATCATTTTCCGGATTCAAATCAGTGTATTTTCTTGCAGCCTCTGTTAGTCTTTCAAGGAAAGAGGAGGGATCCTCATTCTTTCCTTGAACGACCTGATACAATTTAGACCAGTTCTTTGACTTTGGAATAGCATTCTGAACACCATGCAAAATCAATCGTTAGTATTTGGTCAATAACAACCTCTGAGCAGGAACGTTAGGGTCCCAATCAGGATTATTGGGAGGAAAATGTTCATCTAGCCGTCCTGCTTGTGCAGCTTGTACATGCACTCGTTCAGCCTCCTCTCTGGCCTTGGCCAGAATGAGTCGTTTTTCCTCAAAAATCACCAAGTTATTCAAGATAATTTGCAAATCTTTCCAATCCGGATCATGATTTTCAATTATAGTTTCCATAACCTTTGCTACCCGTTCAGGGTCCTCCCTATATACTCCTGCCATCTCCCTCCAGGATTTTAAATCCGATACAGAAAACGGCACTTTTACTCAAACTGGCCCCTCTGGTCCTAGTGCTTGTCTGAGAGGGGCTTGCATATCAGCATTTCTCTGCCTAGTCCTACCCGCCACCGGACTGAAACCTGCTTCACCTTCACCATCAGTACTGTCCGATTCACTTTGTTCATTATCCCTTCTCGGTCCAACTAACATCTGAACATCCTCCTCGTTCTCCTCCTCCTCTCTTTTCTCCTTATACTTATTACACCGCTTGCCAATGCTGCATGCTGAACAACAACGCTTAGGCACTTTCTTTTTCCCTGCCTCTAACGCCAATACTTCACCTTCGCTTACAATCAAATCACATTCCTTACACACATCATAATCATCCCGTAATGCAAAGAACAAATTCACATACGGCATCTCATCCCACTTTCCCTCTCGTCTATAGAACAACATTAATTGCAGTATTGTGTTGTAACTAATACTCCCGTTTTTAGGCCATTTCTCCTGATCATCTAGGGTATATAAAGGCCACCACTGATTACAATATTCTACTAACTTTTTACGCGTAAGGGGATCACCCCCAACCTTTTTCCAGTGTTTTAATATACACCCTAAGGGAGAGCCCTTAAGAATCCCCCCTTCGGTAGACAAACTGTTTCACATTTTATAAAGTTTTAAAATTAACACAAATACCTGAACAAGGTTATATATACAACAAATAAATCTATCACAGTTCAAAGCCGGACCGGCTGTTAAAATGATAACAAGCAGTGAACGGCAAAACGCCGCTCGCCTCCCCCCTTTCTCCCTTCCCTCCCCCGAAAGGGAGGAACGGAGAACACAGAGAGAAAACTTGCAAGCCGAAAGTCAAAAGCAGTTTCGCTAAGCGGCAATGAATATACAAATATATACAAATATGTATAAAACCAATATTCAACCCAAAATCCGGACTCCGGGCATCCCCGTAGTAGCGTACGGATTATCACAATTGTGCACACCAAAACCAATAGCTTAACAATGCGCACTTAATTCAGGTACGACTTATTTGTAAGCAACCCAAAACCAATAGCTTAAGCAACCAAACAACCAAGCAACCAAATTAAAATACCGGTACCAATACTCACAACCAATGTCATTAATCTCCCAGATAGCTGTTAGCTGTCTCGGAAACTCACCCGACCAGGGAATAGGAGGCTTCCCTGAAAATACTCCGGTGCGCGCTGGAGTCCTCACGATTCCTCTCGTCTGTGGAGATTCCGGAGAGCTTGTCCCATCTGGGTCGCCAAATTCTGTTACCGAAAATAGTAACCAAGAAAACTCTCCAAACCAAATGATAGTTTAGAAAGCCGACATTGGTTTATTGCAGCGCTGGGTGCATGGGGGATCTCTCCTCCTAGCATGCACACCTAAGAACAAAAGCTTGCCCCTTATATACAATTCCAAGGGAAAAACCCACCCAATTAAAAAAACAACTTATACATAACACATTATGTAATGCATTACGTAATGTCTTTACACATGCATACTAAATTGGGGAAGGGGTCTTTGGTGGTCTCTGGGGGTCGCTGGTGGTCGCAATCTCCCTTTAATCGTGCTTGTGCGCAAGCGTGGTCGAGGCCTTCTTGTTTACAAGTACATGTGTTCCCAAGAAGAAGATATCGTTTTGAACTTATCTCTCCTCTGACACAAGAGTTTATGAATCAAGTTAATTTAGGCATCACAAAGTTGTTCTTTCCAGTTTTGTTTTGTCTTTTGGCCTTATATAATTAGCAGAGACCTTTGTTTTTCTAAGACTAAGCGTAAACAGCATGAATCATTATTTACTAGAACCTCGTTATCAACCCCATAAACAAACTCTATCTACAAAACATGTAGTTTGCTTCAGAACCTATTATTATTATTCTATATTATTCTTAGCTAAAAGGAAGATTATTGACAGGAAAGTTTGTTCTGTACAAAGGCAACACAGAGCAAGCCTTTAAAGCCTACTCTGAGGCCTACTCTTGCTAAACTGTTGCTAACTTGAACCGTCTGATATCATCAGCAAGAACATTAAGGACGCCGATCACAGCAAGAACATCGAGGATGGGGTGTCGACCTGGACCTAAGTGGAACCAGATGGGGGAATCGGCTGACTGATGAAGAATAATGGACTTTTGTGGACATCTAACAATTGAAGAAAAGAAGAATTGAAATAGCTAATAGAATTTTAACAGAGGCTTATGAAATGTTTATGATGTAATTGCTTATTAGTTTCTATGTAAACCGATAGTGAATTTGAGTCAGGTACCATTCACTGTGATGGTGGTCCAACTCTGAGTTGTTTAATAAAACCAGCAAACCTAGAGACCCAGACTCTGCCAATTTTCTTTAACAGTTACTTCACACATCTCAGGTGTTGGTGAATGTCAGAAAGTGAACCAGTTGTGGGATTCATACACAACATTCTGCATCTGGGCACCAAGGGGTTCCCATGGTGGGAATGCTGGTATTGGTGGAATTATGGGGCCATACACCTAAAACTTTTGTCAGATTGATATGGGAAAATAGTACAAGAATTAAAACATCTTGGGATGAAAAGGGATGCAGGGAGATAAAACATTTGTTGGCATAACAACCAGATAACAAAAGGCCGGAAACTCTGCTAACAAGCAGAAAATGTAGAGATAAGAGGAGCTGCTGGTACACAAACAGGTTAGAACTGGTCTTGGGGTTTGGAGCCCAGCCAACTCAGCATTCTAGGACAAAGGTGAAAAGTACACAGTGAAGAAGACTACGAGCCTTCATCCTGAAGACCCCCATAGACGACCACCAGATAATAGTGTGCAAGCGCCAGAAGGAGGAGACTTATGAGTTCCTGGAAATAATTACCATAGTCACACCTATTCCCAGAACTAATTGTAATAACCCATCCCATATTAATGAATATGCGGATTTTGTGTAATAAACGGATGCTTACTTTGTGGTCTGGTGTGCAAGTTTGGAGGAGAGATCCCCCTTGCACCCAGCGCTGTAATAAACATACCTGCTTTATAACCCTTTAATGAGTTATAGAGTTTGATTCCGCGTTTCAATTTGGCACCCCAGATGGGACACTGCCTGTCCGGCTGTGGGACCTGCTGAGGACAGGACTCCTCTGGGCACCCCCAAGATTTCTTGGGAGGACTCCCTGACTCACCCAGATCACCACAGGGACAGACAAGGACCATCGCTGGTGGACCAGGTATGTTTTAATAAGGGGTACCTGTAAGTCGTGAGGAGACGTCCTACGCGAGGTTCGCCCCTGGGTGGTTGGGCCCTTGGTGGTTGGGGTTTGAGTCCCCATAGTAGTGTCAGTCCTGTACCAGCTACCCGTAATGACGTGCGGAAAACAGACTCCACAACCGGCAGGGTTGTAAAGTAGGTATGTTTATTCAGCGCTGGGCAGCACGGGGGGTAGTCCCACCAAAATCGTGCGCCCCGGTTTGGCAAATTTCCAGAGAATATATACCATAAAGTTATACATAGTCATAGGATTTCCGAGAACTCATTTACATAGCCATGAGATATGCAAATGTCTGTTCGCATGCGCAGTCGTTTTTCCTGGTGGTCCTCAGGGGTCTTCAGATGAAGGCCAGTAGTCTTCCTCACTGTGTTCGCTGACTGACCCCTGCTTCTGCTCAAACTCAGTCCGGGGATCACGTAGGCCACGTCCTTTGAGGTAGCTGTTGCAATTCCCTTATCTCCATGTTCTTGTGCATCCGCCCCTCCCAAGGCCCAGCCATCTGAAGTGAGATTACCACTCTCCAAATTGTAAAGGCTTCCCTTTGTTTAGTTGAGCACCCAGGATAGTCGAGTAATTAAAGTATTTACAACATCCCCTTTGCCCTTGGGGTTCCAACGTTTCATTCCCCCCTTTACTAGAAAGTTAATAAATTCTTTTACTATATCATTGAGACCTGTTCAAAATACTTAGTCGATTCTAATTGTTGTCTCAGCTGGTGTTTTCTCCAGGTTGGTATTGATGCACTCACAGTGGTGTACCTGTGGGGAGAGAATAAAATCTTTCCTAGAGAGATAACATATTCTTTTAGATATTGTTTCCCATGATCTCAGGATCAACTCCTGTTTCTGTCATTTGATAGGGTTTATCATAAATGAGTTTAAAGGATTAACCTTTTCCTTAGTTCTAGGTTGAATGTGTATTTGTAGCAAAGCTAAGGGTAAAGCACCTGGTTATTTAATCTGATTTTATTCATTTGTCTTTTTAGGTTTTGATTCATTCTTTCTATTTTTCCATTTGATTGAGGTCTCCATGGGGTATGGAGATTCCATTTTATCTCTAATACTTTAGCCAAATTTTGAACAGCTTCCGATACAAAGTGTGGGTTCCTATTTGAAGATAGTTCCATAGGTACCCCAAATCTCAGTATTATTTTCTTAAGCAATATTTTTGTTACTTCTCTTCTCTTGTTGGTGCGACAGGGGAAAGCTTCCGGCCAGCCTGAAAAAGTATTCATCATTATTAGAAGATACTGATACCCATTTGCCACAGTTCCAAATGGTTCCATGAGCATGGATTACTCCAAAGGTAAATTTTGAATCTGTCCATATATTAACAGTTTTGTCTTTCGATAATTCTAAAGCTCTCAGAAGGGTTATGAGTTCTGCCTTCTGAGCTGATGTGTTAGATGGTAGAGCCTTAGCTTCAATTATTTCCTCAGTGGTTACCACTGTGTATCCTGCTTTCCGTGTTCCATCCCGCATAAAGCTACTACCATCCATAAATAAGTCCCAGTCTGCGTTGTCCATTGGCATGTCTTTCAAGTCAGCTTTGTTGGAGTATGTCTGTTCCACCGTCTGTAAGCAATTATGTGTTAATTCTGTCCTACCAGGATTCGTAGTCAGAAAGGTCGCTGGATTCAGGATGCTGGTTACTTTCAGCTCCACATCATCTTGTTCCAGAAGGATGGTTTGATATTTCAGCATCCGTCTCGGTGACAGCCAGTGTCCTCCTTTTTTGTTCTAAGATAGTTGTAACTGCATGGGGTACAAACACAGTTAGCTTTTGCCTGAGCGACAATTTTCGGGCCTCTTGGATCAGCAGTATTGTAGCTGCCAGTGCTCAGAGGTATGTTGGCCATCTCTTATTGACATTGTCTAGTTGTTTTAAAAGGTATCCCACAGGTCTTCTCTATGATCCTAGTTTCTGAGTCAACACTTTTAGGGTAATATGCAGTCTTTCATGTATAAATAGTTCAAATGTTTTTTCTAAGTTCTGGAGGCCCAGAGCTGGAGCACTCATTAAAGTCTGTTTTAGTTTTGCAAATGCACCTCTGAGTGCAAACAAGGAGGTTTCCTTTCCCTTGTACAGCTTCATATAAGAATTTGGCAATGAGTCCAAAATTCATTATCCACAGGCAACACCATTTGGCCATCCCGAGAAATGCTCTAAGACTCTTGTTTCAATTGCTTTCATCTTACCGGTCCGGCGTCTGGTTTTGACTGGATGGTTACCAGTCCTGCCGCTTGGGATCATCCCGGTATTCTTGAAGCCCATACGAGAGGTGTCACAGCATCTTCTGGTATCTCCTGTAACTCGGCTGCCTTCTGTAATATAAAAACTTGGGTATCCAGAGCTTTATTTTCAGGAATATGGGTTTGGATTTTTCCTTTTGTAAAAGTAATTTGTGCATTCAATTTACTTAGCATAGCTCATCCTAACAGCGGCATGGGGCAATCTGGTATGTAGTAGAAATTGATGGGTTAACACCCTTTTCCCAATTCCAAATTTTAAAGGCTGGAAAAACGGTCCAGTTTCTTCCTGCCCTGTGGCACCAACAACTGACGCACTACGATCATTGAAATTACTCCTACATGTATTTAACACTGAATAGGTAGCTCCTGTATTTACTAAAATTTTATTTTCTCATTCCCCAACTTTATTATAATCAGGGGTTCTGTTGGGGAAGGTTTCAAATCTTCCCTAGCTTTATCGTGACCAGGGGATCCGCTAGGGTAGATTCCCCAGAACAGCGATACCAATTGTTGTATTCCTACCTCTGAATCAGGATCCAGCGGTGTATTGTGGTGCATTACATCCCTTAATCGATCCAGGAATTCGGATGGTGACTCAGAGGTGATACCAGACGGTTCAATTCAGCAACTGTGTTACCTTTACACAGAACAAACTTTCCTGTCCATAATTTTCCTTTTAGCTAGAATAATAACAATAGGTTCTGAAGTAAACTACATGTTTTGTAGATAGAGTTTGTTTATGGGATTGATAACAAGGTTCTAGTAAATAATGATTCATGCTGTTTACGCTTAGTCCCAGAAAAACAAAGGTCTCTGCTAATTATATAAGGCCAAAAGACAAAACAAAATTGTAGAGAACAACTTTGTGATGTCTAAATTAACTTGATTTATAAACTCTTGTGTCAGAGGAGAGATAAGTCCAAAACGATATCTTCTTCTTGAGAACACATGTACTTGTAAACAAGAAGGCCTCGACCACACTTGCGCACAAGCACGATTAAAGGGGAATTGCGACCACCAGCGACCCCCAGAGACCACCCAAGACCCCTTCCCCAATTTAGTACGCATGCGTAAAGACATTACGTAACGCATTACATAACGTATTATGCATAAGTTTTTGGTTTTTGTTTTTTTCTTTTTCTGGAATGCGTGGGCTTTTCTCGGGATTATGTATATAAGGAGCAAGCTTTTGTTCTTAGGTGTGCATGCTAGGAGGAGAGATCCCCCATGCACCCAGCGCTGCAATAAACCAATGTCGGCTTTCTAAACTATCATTTGGTTTGGAGAGTTTTCTTGGTTACTGTTTTCCGGTAACAGAATTTGGCGACCCAGATGGGACCAGCTCTCCGGAATCTCCACAGACCAGAGGAATCGTGAGGACTCCAGCGCGCACTGGAGTATTTTCGGGGAAGCCTCCGATTCCCTGGTTGGGTGAGTTTCCGAGACAGCTAACAGCTATCTGGGAGATTAACGACATTGCTTGTGAGTATTGGTACCGGTATTTTAATTTGGTTGCTTAAGCTATTGGTTTTGGGTTGCTTACAAATAAGTCGTACCTGAATTAAGTGCGCGTTGTTAAGCGTTTCGGGTTGCTTACAAATAAGCCGTACTTGAATTAAGTGCGCGTTGTTAAGCTATTGGTTTTGGGTTGCTTACAAATAAGCCGTACTTGAATTAAGTGCGCATTGTTAAGCTATTGGTTTTGGTGTGCACAATTGTGATAATCCGTACGCTACTACGGGGACGCCCGGAGTCCGGATTTTGGGTTGAATATTGGTTTTGTACATATTTGTATATATTTGTATATTCATTGCCGCTTAGCGAAACTGCTTTTGACTTTCGGCTTGCAAGTTTTCTCTCTGTGTTCTCCGTTCCTCCCTTTCGGGGGAGGGAAGGGAGAAAGGGGGGAGGCGAGCGGCGTTTTGCCGTTCACTGCTTGTTATCATTTTAACAGCCGGTCCGGCTTTGAACTGTGATAGATTTATTTGTTGTATATATAACCTTGTTCAGGTATTTGTGTTAATTTTAAAACTTTATAAAATGTGAAACAGTTTGTCTACCGAAGGGGGGATTCTTAAGGGCTCTCCCTTAGGGTGTATATTAAAACACTGGAAAAAGGTTGGGGGTGATCCCCTTACGCGTAAAAAGTTAGTAGAATATTGTAATCAGTGGTGGCCTTTATATACCCTAGATGATCAGGAGAAATGGCCTAAAAACGGGAGTATTAGTTACAACACAATACTGCAATTAATGTTGTTCTATAGACGAGAGGGAAAGTGGGATGAGATGCCGTATGTGAATTTGTTCTTTGCATTACGGGATGATTATGATGTGTGTAAGGAATGTGATTTGATTGTAAGCGAAGGTGAAGTATTGGCGTTAGAGGCAGGGAAAAAGAAAGTGCCTAAGCGTTGTTGTTCAGCATGCAGCATTGGCAAGCGGTGTAATAAGTATAAGGAGAAAAGAGAGGAGGAGGAGAACGAGGAGGATGTTCAGATGTTAGTTGGACCGAGAAGGGATAATGAACAAAGTGAATCGGACAGTACTGATGGTGAAGGTGAAGCAGGTTTCAGTCCGGTGGCGGGTAGGACTAGGCAGAGAAATGCTGATATGCAAGCCCCTCTCAGACAAGCACTAGGACCAGAGGGGCCAGTTTGAGTAAAAGTGCCGTTTTCTGTATCGGATTTAAAATCCTGGAGGGAGATGGCAGGAGTATATAGGGAGGACCCTGAACGGGTAGCAAAGGTTATGGAAACTATAATTGAAAATCATGATCCGGATTGGAAAGATTTGCAAATTATCTTGAATAACTTGGTGATTTTTGAGGAAAAACGACTCATTCTGGCCAAGGCCAGAGAGGAGGCTGAACGAGTGCATGTACAAGCTGCACAAGCAGGACGGCTAGATGAACATTTTCCTCCCAATAATCCTGATTGGGACCCTAACGTTCCTGCTCAGAGGTTGTTATTGACCAAATACTAACGATTGATTTTGCATGGTGTTCAGAATGCTATTCCAAAGTCAAAGAACTGGTCTAAATTATATCAGGTCGTTCAAGGAAAGAATGAGGATCCCTCCTCTTTCCTTGAAAGACTAACAGAGGCTGCAAGAAAATACACTGATTTGAATCCGGAAAATGATGTAGATGCTGTCTCATTAATACATATTTTTATGGGACAGTCTAGTGCAGATATAAAACGGAAACTGCAGAAAATAGAGGGGGCAGATGCCCGCTCGATGGACAAAATGTTAGAAAATGCCTGGAAAGTGTATGACAACAGAGAAAAAGTAGAGGAAGAAAAAAAGAAAAGAGAGGTGTTTATAAACAACCAGCAGCTGGCAGCAGCTATAGCCCAGGAAAATAATAGGGTTAGAGAACGGAATTACCAGGGAAAGCCAAAGGGAAGAAAATCTTCTGATGAAGTTCCAAGAACTGGAAAGCAATTAGAGAAAAATCAGTGTGCTTTCTGCAAGCAGAAAGGGCACTGGAGAAGGGAGTGTCCGCAATTAGGTCGGCGAGGCCTTGGGGAAATGCCAAGGAAAGCTGTTAACGTGATTGCTGTGGATTCAGACTGAAGAGGACCGGGGGTTGAATCGAAATCCTCCCCAACAGAACCCCTGGTTATAGTAAGGTTGGAGAATGAGAATATAAGATTTTTAGTAGATACAGGAGCTACCTATTCAGTGTTAAATACATGCAAGGGTAATTTGAGTAATCAGAGTGTGTCAGTTATTGGTGCCACAGGGCGGGAAGAAATCCGACCGTTTTTCCAGCCTTTAGAATTTGGAATTGGAAAAAGGGTGTTAACCCATCAATTTCTCTACATGCCAGATTGCCCCATGCCGCTGTTAGGACAAGATATGCTAAGTAAATTGAATGCACAAATTACTTTTACAAAAGGAAAAATCCAAAACCATATCCCTGAAAATAAAGCTTTGGATGCCCAAGTTTTTATATTACAGAAGGCAGCTGAGTTACAGGAGATACAAGAAGATGCTGTGACACCTTTCGTATGGGCCTCAGGAACACCGGAACGATCCCGAGCGGCAGAGCCGGTAATCATCCAGTTGAAACCAGACACCTGACCAGTAAGACGAAAGCAATATCCAATTAAGCTGGAAGCAAGAAAAGGACTAAAACCACTAATAGAACGATTTCTAAATTTTGGGTTACTAAGAGAATGCCAATCAGAATACAACACTCTGATACTGCCGGTTAAGAAACCTCGTTCAGAAGAATATAGATTGGTTCAGGACTTACGAGCTATAAATCAAATCGTGCAGGATGTCCACCCGGTAGTGGCAAACCCGTACACTCTTTTAACCACTCTGAAGGAAACAGATAAATGGTTTACCGTATTAGACCTAAAAGATGCATTCTTTTGTCTCCCACTGGCAGCCGAGAGTCAGGAACTGTTTGCTTTCAAATGGGAAAATCCCACGACTGGTAGAAAAACTCAACTGTGCTGGACAGTGTTGCCGCAAGGATTTAAAAATAGTCCTACAATCTTTGGAAATCAATTGGCCAAAGAATTAGAGAACTGGCAGAGGATGCATGAAAACATCACCCTACTGCAGTATGTGGATGATATACTGGTAGCATGCTAGGAGGAGAGATCCCCCATGCACCCAGCGCTGCAATAAACCAGTGTCGGCTTTCTAAACTATCATTTGGTTTGGAGAGTTTTCTTGGTTACTGTTTTCTGGTAACAGAGGGACCTTGTTTAATTGCATATAATGCTGACCAATTTATGGTTTTAGGAATGGCACTCTCCATTCCCTTCGAGATCCACTCCTGATATGTCTTTAACCTTTCCATATGCGCAGATCTATTGGGTTGCCAGTTCGGATCTTGAAGGGGGAGGTATTTCTTTATATCTCCTCCTGTAGTTTTATAGTGATCCTCAGCTAAACCTCCTGCAGTTTTTAAGATTAACTGCTTCTCCGTTTCAGTCATATAATCTAATAATAATTGTATGTCATTACAATCAGGGTTATGCTGTCTCACAATAAATTGGAAATGTTTGGTTACACTTATCGGATCGTTCCTGTAATCTTTGGCAACCCTTTTCCATGCCTCTAAATCAGTGGTAGAAAAAGGTACCTTTATTAGCATTGTCCCACCGTCAGATCCTACTGCCTCTCGAAGAGGTGCCTGTAAAGCTGTTGGGGCAGGCTTCCTCCTGGTGCGGGAGGATATGGGGCTGTCCGGGGGAGTGAGGTGTCCGTCCGAGTCTGCATCCTGTTCCTGTGATCGAGGGGGAGGCTTAAACAAATCAGTTAGATCTTGTTCTGGTGGTTGGTGTATTTTGTTTATTTTAGTGCACCTTTGTCCAATACTGCATGCCGAACAACACCGCCTCAGTTTACCTTTAGACTCTTTATTATTTTCTCGCTCAAGGGCGAGTACCATAGGATCCTGTGGTGACGCCATTCCACGGTCCCTTTGCCACTCCGGGTGATTTCGGAGGGTGAAAAACATGTCTGCATATGACACTTCATCCCATTTTCCTTCTCTCCTTAGAAACAACATTAACTGTAGGAGGGTGTTATAGTCTAGGGACCCATAAAGTGGCCATTTAGCTTTGTCCCCGAGTTTATAGAGTGGCCACCACTGGTTACAATATTTAATGAGAGTTTTCTTTCTTTTGGTGCCCCCGGTTCCTACAATATCCTTCCAATGTGCCAGTATGCATCCCAGGGGGCTTTTCTTTGGGACCTCTTTATTTTGAGCGTTACCCATCTTACTATTCCATGATACCTTCCCCGCAAATTGTCTCTTGCAGTATCCCGCTCTTAAAGAGACCACACGCAAAACGGGGAATGTCCCCTGGACACGGAGGTTCGGGTAAACGCTCTTAAAGAGACCACACACAAAACAGGGAATGTTCCCAGTCCAAGGCTAACAACCGCCCTGCGGAATCCACATAAAGCCCTTCTAGAGTCAGTCCTATCCTTCTTCCTAAACTTTCCACAAAGTCCCAAAGTTCTAAACCGAACCAGCGAAGGAGATTCCTCCGTCCTGCTCCCCACCCCCGCCAAGTAGCCAGGTTTCCGATACCAAAGGAATTGACAGCCCCACAGTAACCTAATTCACATATATAAATTTCTATGGACAAATCTGGTGCTACGAATCAGAACTCTCACTCAGTTTACAGCGGCGCCGTATCACCAAAACATACACATGCAGTCAAACACTCAACATAAAACACGCAGTCAAATACTCTTTAACATAAAAACACTCTTAACAAAAGATTCTTTGCATAAAAGACACTTGATGTAAAATACCCGGGCGCTTGTAAATAAGGTACACAGCAATCGCTCCAGTTATTATCCCTCCAGCAGCTGCAAATATTCATATTACAATTGTGAGAGGCCCGCTTACCCTTCTCCTGCTTCTTATACAGTCATTAGCAGGTCCATCCTGGCTCGCGATTAGAGATGCAGCGGTAACCTCGGATTCACTCGATCTACCCTCAAGATCGCTAGCGGCCGCTCTATCGGTCAGCGAATTCCCACATCGGGTACCCTCCTCCCATATGGGGACTACGCTGTACGCCAGACGTCTCTGCGCGGTTTACCAGCAGCCCCGGCCATGCGTGGGCATCCCCAAAGACTTACTGGCTTTCCGACCGGTCCCCTGTTAAACATACCATTTATCCGCGGCTTCAGGAGATTCTTGTCTACTCCTGCGGTGAGCGGCTGGAATCGGAGGCCCCTTCCAAGAAAAGGGCTCGGGGCGCACCTAGGGGCGTCCGCTTCCTCAGTCGATCCCGCAGCCGAGCAGAGGTTCTCCTGGCTGGCTCGCCAAAATGACGTGCAGAAAACAGACTCCACAACCGGCAGGGTTGTAAAGTAGGTATGTTTATTCAGCGCTGGGCAGCACGGGGGGTAGTCCCACCAAAATCGTGCGCCCCGGTTTGGCAAATTCCCAGAAAATATATACCATAAAGTTATACATAGTCATAGGATTTCCGAGAACTCATTTACATAGCCATGAGATATGCAAATGTCCGTTCGCATGCGCAGTCGTTTTTCCTGGTGGTCCTCAGGGGTCTTCAGATGAAGGCCAGTAGTCTTCCTCACTGTGTTCGCTGACTGACCCCTGCTTCTGCTCAAACTCAGTCCGGGGATCACGTAGGCCACGTCCTTTGAGGTAGCTGTTGCAATTCCCTTATCTCCATGTTCCTGTGCATCCGCCCCTCCCAAGGCCCAGCCATCTGAAGTGAGACAATCCTGGAGCCTCCTTATCTTACAGCCATTACCACTCTCCAAATTGTAAAGGCTTCCCTTTGTTTAGTTGAGCACCCAGGATAGTCGAGTAATTAAAGTATTTACAACATCCCCCTTGCCCTTGGGGTCCCAACGTTTCAATGCATTGCAAAGCTCATCAGAAAGGAAACACCGCTCAAGAACTGGGCAACACTATGGCGGACCGGGAGGCCAAAAGAGCAGCTGAAGAAAATAATCCAGAAGTGCAGTCTTTAGTCCCAGATGGTAAAATACAAATTGATTGTGAACCCAGGTATTTTAAGGAAGATCAGAAATTAATAGAAGACCTAGGGGGAAAATAGAGAAAGGTAAATGGATAAAAACTCCACAAGATAAAATAATAATACCATTCGCATTGTTATGGGCCGTAGTCATGGCAGAGCATAGAAAATCCCATTGGGGAATGGAGGCCCTATATCGGTATTTGAGACGGCTAATAGTTGCCCGAAACTTGTACACCACTATTAAACAAGTAACAAAGCAGTGTGAGGTTTGTTTGCAAAACAATCCCAAGACAGGACCTAAAACCAAGCCTGAACAGATAGGGAAAGGTAATTATCCTGGGCAACAGTGGCAAATTGATTTTTCAGAACTTCCCAGAAAAGGGGGGTTTCGATACTTGTTAGTCTTGACGGATACCTTTTCAGGATGGCCAGAAGCATTCCCTTGCCGAACCAATAAAGCTAAGGAGGTAACCAAGGCACTAGTACAAGAAATAATACCGAGATTTGGGGTTCCCGCGGTAATCTCATCAGATCGGGGGCCACACTTTGGTGCGAAAGTCGTCCAACAAGTTAGTGACCTTTTGGGGATAGATTGGCAACAACACACGCCATACCACCCATAATCAAGTGGTCAAGTAGAAAAAATGAACCACCTAATCAAGTTGCAAATTGTAAAACTGGGACAAGAAGCCAGTTTGTCTTGGCCCAAATGGTTACCCTTGGCACTCCTACAAATTAGAACTAAGCCCAGAACCAAGGAAGGGCTAAGCTCTTTTGAAATAATGTATGGAAGACCCTACATTGTACAAGCGGGAATATCAACTGAAATCGGAAGTGAGATATTGACTGATTATGTAATAAGCTTGCAAAAACAACTTAGGGAAATAGAAAAGCTAGTTTTGGGAACTAGAGCCCGAGGTCTTGATGGACTTGTACATAATGTTGAGCCAGGAGATTATGTATATATCAGATCTCTTTCAGATTCTCCACTGGAGCCAAAGTGGGAAGGACCTTTTCAGGTGCTGCTAACAACCTTTATTGCAATCAAGGTCAAGGAATGACCTGCGTGGATTCACTATTCTCGAGTGAAAAAGGCCCCAAAAGGACTCTGGAAAATTACTTCTGAAGAACCCTTGAAGATGAAAATCAATCGGGTCACATAACCCAGTGTATTTGTTGTTTATTCTGTGTATTTGTTTTTTATTCTAATCAAAATTATAGGTAGTTGAAGAAAACAAACATGAGGATCCTTTACACCCTTGGAATAATATTGTTGGGGTATTGGCAGGTATATGGGGAATGGAATCAGAATACACCTTTAACTCTAATCCAGAACATCTCCAGAATACTAAATGTGAGTGTTGGATTTGTACCCATCTTCCAGAACATGGGGGAAAGAGTATATCACTAGTGGGAGTTCCCATGCATAAGAAGGAATGGAATACCTCTCTATGGGTGAACACGAACACAGCTTTGTGGAAGGGTGGAAGCAACTAGAGGTTTGAACTTATGAACCTTGTTCCAAACAACAATAGCATGTGTGTGCGGAGATGCAACCCTCCTAAAGGGACGGGAAGAACAGATTGCATCAACTCAACATTCATAGGAAACCATACAGGTTGTAACCAGACTCTCGACATTGGAACATCCCTAAACCCGAATATCACTACTGCCTGGCCGGTCCCAGAGGGAAAAGGGTGGTACTGGTTATATAATGACACAGCTTAGAAAGTTCTACCTTGTTGGGGGATATTGTTGCAGCTAACAGAAAGAATCAAGAGCTGAAGTCAACAAGCTCTCTAAGCAAGGCCACAGGCTAATCTCCCGCGTGCTTCCCACAGAGCCTCTGCCAGACTTAGCACCTGCAAGGTCACAGGCCCATCTCCTGTGTGCTTCCCACGGAGCCTCTGCATACTTGACCGCAAACATCACTGTGAACAGTGCTGGACTTGGCACCTGCAGGATCATGTTACAGCACAGGGGGATGGTGAAAGGACTGACCAATGGGAGGTTGCAGGGGGGCGCATGGACAGCGTGTGGCAGAAGCGGGGCAACCAATCGGGTTTTGCATGGACAGTGCCTGACTACATGTACAGAAGCAAATATGTTATAAAAAGGGGCTTTTTTTTGTAATAAACGGCTTATGCTTGATTCACATTGGATCGTGTGCTGAGTCCTTTTCTCCGCGCTACCTGAACACTGGAAAGGAACATGCACCTTAGGGGTGATAGCTCTCAATGTGACCATATAACAGAACGTGGAAAGTGGCAAATATTTTGTCAATACCCTTAAAGGGAACGGCGCCATCTAGCAAAGGAATTTGCAAAGGAGAAAGAAAAGTGGGAAAATGATACGGAAAACAGGACAAGAATTAAAACATCTTGGGATGAAAAGGGAGGCAGGGAGATAAAAACATTTGTCGGCATAACAACCAGATAACAAAAGGCCGGAAACTCTGCTAACAAGCAGAAAATGTAGAGATAAGAGGAGCTGCTGGTACACAAACAGGTTAGAACTGGTCTTGGGGTTTGGAGCCCAGCCAACTCAGCATTCTAGGACAAAGGTGAAAAGTACACAGTGAAGAAGACTACGAGCCTTCATCCTGAAGACCCCCATAGACGACCACCAGATAATAGTGCACAAGCGCCAGAAGGAGGAGACTTATGAGTTCCTGGAAATAATTACCATAGTCACACCTATTCCCAGAACTAATTGTAATAACCCATCCCATATTAATGAATATGCGGATTTTGTGTAATAAACGGATGCTTACTTTGTGGTCTGGTGTGCAAGTTTGGAGGAGAGATCCCCCTTGCACCCAGCGCTGTAATAAACATACCTGCTTTATAACCCTTTAATGAGTTATAGAGTTTGATTCTGCGTTTCAATATATTACTCTGTTCAGGCTAATCTCTCAACCACCATCTGCCCACTGCCTCATTGGTGAAGAACAGATCAGAATTTTACATCCTCCAGAACTTTATGGGCTATGATCTGTCCCCTGATCAACTACAAACCATGCGGTGGGGTTCATCCTACACCATGCAAACCTACCACATCAATATCGACAATTGCCTGAAAGACACCACTTGCTGCCATGACTTCAGCATATATAATGGCTGTGTGGCAACTGTGCCATGAAAACCCTCCCATGGAAGTGACAGGAGACCTGCACACCCGGACGAATAGTGCCTGGGATGCATGTTGAAGAAAGCCTCTTTGTGACCCATGTCTGCAATTACCCTAACACCCTGTGACATTAGCATGGTATTAACTCTTTGGTAAAACAAGGATCTAGATTTAACTAGTTTTTCTGGATCCTCCTTCCTTGGGTAGGGGTTTCCGAGCTGGAGAAAGCTATCAATCTCTCTGCTATGCTGGAAAATACAGAAAACACAACAACTGATGCCATCCAAGCACTGCAACAAGAAGTCGCCCAAGTATCACAGACTACCATTCAAAACTGTCTAGCCTTAGAGTACTTACTGTCCACACAAGGTGGCATTTATGCATTAGTAAATACTACCTGCTGTGTCTATGTCAACCAAGATCTACACATTGAAATCGACCTTAAGAAAACCTGGGAACAACTAAAGCCCTTGCATCAGGCGGCAACCAAAAATACCAACTGGGGAATTGGCAAATTGTAGTCATGACTTACCTCTTGGTTCCCAGATATCAGGGCAGCTGACAAAAGATTTTGGCTGTACCTTTTGTAATTATCTTATTTATTGTCACTGTGTATGTTTTGTTTTATATCACGGGGTTGTAGATTGTGTTGTAAAGCATTTTCCCAGTTATGATCAAGCCACTCCCCAACCCAAGTAGGGGGCCACTAAATAGAAGATAAATGCTAACCCCAAATTCTAATCTCTTTCTCAGCCTCTCTCATAGCGATTAGGAAGATGCTGTAGTAGTCACCTCCCAAATGCCAGCACAACTGATACTTGATAGAGATTATTCTATAGTACCCACCTCATGATACACCAGTGTCCTGGTTTCATTGGGATTTTGTTTCAGTTTGTGGCCAGCCATGGTGATCAAGGCCCTTAGCAGTTAAATCCAGGGCAGCTGACCCTGGCTGGCCCACAGGTGTATTCTATATCATTAACATCAAGCTCACTATAAAAAGGAGGGCTTGGAAGAAAGAGGTGGGGTTCTTTTTGTTGTACTTTTCAATGGTTATGGTTTATAGAGAAACTTGAGGGTGCTCTATAGATAAGTATAGTTTTGTATCTTTTGTGTTGTTGTTTATGTTGATTTCTTTGTTTCATTAAATCTGTTTAACCCAGGAGTCTCCCTCCTTTTCCCAATTCCCTTCCTCATTTGGGGAAGGGGTGTTGGGTGAGAGAAAAACTGTTCATTGTTTAGCCCTGGGTGTGGGTTAAATGAGGACAGGTTATTTGGTGCCTAATGTAAATAGATCCCCTGGGAGAACTGTAGACTTTTAGCCTAAGAGTCTTGAAGGATTGAAGTTTTCAGAGATTTGATGGTTTTTGGTACAAGCATTCATTGTGTTGGTGTGGGTAGCAGGGCCACTGGGTGGAATTCTCTGGTGTTTGGTTTTACAGTTGCTTTTGGGATGGCTAATCAAATGTGTGGTTTTGCTGTTGTTTGTTACTGGCTTTGTGTGGTTTATCACTTCTGGGCATGGACTTAGAGGTATTGCTCTGCTATGTGCTTTGGCATTAGTTTATGGTATTATAAATTCTGTTGGAACTGTGCCCATTTCTGATTTCTATGGAATGGGAATGAGTGACCTGTATGTTCTTTTTCCCTTGAGGCTGATCTCACTGGCTTTTGAGAATTTTGAATACCCTTGGGATGTTTCAACCACTATGCTCATATTGTCAGGCCTTTTGAATGTTTTTCAGTTCTTGCTCTCACTTCCATGTTGGTATAAGGGCCGATACGGCACGGCTGCTACAACCACTGTAACAGACACTGCAGCTGCCTCATACTCAGACCCTGCCAGTCCCTACAGCAGGTACCCTGGCTACCATAGAGGCTGTTCAGATCTCTGCACTAGATACTGTGATTATTCAACTCCAGGAAGCACTTGCTGCACTGACCCAGACTTTGGCAACAAGGGCTGCAGCTAATCAGCCCCCAGTGAGGGGTGGTGCAGTTAACCTAGGGACTCAACCAGTGCTGGTGTAAATTGCCCCCGTACAGAAAACAAAAACCACAATAAGAGCAGGTCATGATGGCCTACCAGGGACATCAAAGGAGGATGAGCCAGAGGTAACCACTCCATCCCTCTCCCTGAGTGAGCTGCGAGATATAGGTAGAGATTACAGCTGTCATGAAGGTGAGCAACTTGTTACTTGTCTGCTCTGCTGCTGGGATAACGGAGACAATGCTTTTGAGTTAGATGGTAGAGAAGCCAAGCAGCTGGGACCGATGGCTAGAGAAGTGGGTATTGATAGGGGTCTTGCAAGTGGTGCAGAGCCCCTTACTCTCTGGTGGTGACTCCTGCACAGTGTGAAGAATAGGTATCCCTTTAGGGATGATGTCATATACCACCAAGGCAAGTGGACAACCATTGAGAGAGGGGTTAAGAATCTCAGGGAAATAGCAAAAATCAGCTCCTGCACAGCTGACCTGGATGACCCGCAGACGTCAGTAGATGCAGATGCACTCAAAGTTCCAGGACCCATGTGGCGCAAGTGGGTGCAGACCGCGCCGCTGTCATATGGCAACTCATTAGTGTTATTTAGCTGGGCAGATGCTGATGCACCAACAGTGGGTGACGTAGATAATTGTTTGCATGTTGTTGCATTTGATCTCTTCTCCCCACGGGCCAGCATCTCAGCTATGGAAAAAATGTCTGACAAATCCACAGAACTGCTTGGTGAGGTGTTGGAAAAATTGTCCCAGATGGAGGACAGCCCCGCTCCCCACCTGCACTGAAGAATGTCTCAGCCATCAGGAGACGGTGTCGCCCTGCAAGACCTCCTCAGGAGAGACTGTACGCATCATGAGGCACCCTGTGTTTTTTCCTGCGTGACCATGTGTCGGGTTCCGGATTTAAGGTCTGCCTCCAAAGCAAATCTAGAAATAAAAATGCAGACAGTCCCCGTCTGCCCCCCCTGAGAGAGAGAGGGGGAGAGAGAGACCCGCCTAATTAGTAAAAAAGGAGCAAATCTAGAAATAAAATGCAGTCAATCTCCCTCCCAAGAGAGAGAAAGATCCACCTAATTAGTAAAAAAGGAGCAAATCTAGAAATAAAATGCAGTCAATCTCCCTCCCGAGAGAGAGATCCGCCTAATTAGTAACTCCAGTGCAGCCCACGTGCGGCATGCCTGGTCCAAAGCAGACAGCCTGCGTGCAGGGCCCGCAAAAAATATAAATAATTCCAGTGCAGCCCACGTGCGGCGTGCCTGGTTCAATATCACCCGGAATGCTTAACCTGCCTGCAGGTAAAGCACCCCCAAAAATCCTGACCCGAAATATTAAAGATTTGTGATCCTTGAGTTCAGACAAAGCACAACCGAGGCACGGTATCAACAAACTTAACTCTGACTTTATTAGGTCCAACAATGAGGCAACTCAATATTCAAGGAAGAGAGAGAGAGATAAAAGAAAGAAAGAAACAAACAGAGAAAACAGTTGAAAGAGAAAGAATATTCACCACCCTGAGATCCAGCGGCGTCCCGCGGGAAAATCCTTTGTTGTTAGTTGGAAGATGGCGGTGAGGGTCCCGCGTGGTCGAGCGATCCAGCCTCTTTTATAGAGTTTTTCCGGCAGAGTCATGTGACTTGGAGCCGTCAGTCAACAGTTCGCACCAATCACAGGCCCGAAGGCGGGACATGTCTGGTTCCTGCGCCGTAGGATTGGCCCCTTGCCAGGCTGTCACCGGAGACACACATCCGGAGGCGGGTGGAGGGCAGGCGCCTAGCTTATTGCGTCATCGAGCATTGCCGAGATCAGGCATTCCAGGCAGCCGCCACAAGATGTCGCCCGAGCACATGGTTTACGATTTTCTGAGACAATGCCGAAAGGAAGGGGACAGATCCCCACACCATGGAGAAGACATGAGGAAATGGGATGGAAAACCTACCTTGGCTTTATGAACATGCATATGTAAGTTGCAAGGTGAACTGATTAGGAACGGGGGTTCTTCCAGGAAACTTGTTGCTCCAGTTTCCAATGGGAAACTCTCCAGACAATGTAGATGGGCTTTGGATCCCTATCTACCAACGTGACTAATGGGGATCAAATCTATCTGAGCTGCTCGAACCAAGATGTTGATAATGAACACTATGTTCAGGATTAGAGGAGCCCTGCCTCCAGCTAGGTAGAGGAGAGGGACAACTGTGTTTTTTGGACTGTGTGGATTCGATTGCCTGGCACATCAGAACCACAGCAGTATAAGGCTCTAGTGGACACTGGCGCACAATGCACCATAATACCATCAAACTATAAAGGGACAGATTCAATGTCTATCTCTACTATGAGAGGGGGCTCCTGAGAGCTGACTGTATTGGAAGCTGAAGTGAGTCTGACAGGGACTGAGTGGCAGATGCACCCTATTGTGACTGGCCCAGATGCCCCATGCTTTCTTGGTATAGATTACCTGAGGAGAGGGTATTTCAAGGACCCGAGGGGATACCGGTGGGCATTTGGTGTAGCAGCTGTGGAGACAGAAGAAATTAAGCAGCTGTCTACCTTGCCCGCTCTATCAGAGGACCCTTCTATTGTGGAGCTGCTGAGGGTCGAGGAGCAAAAGGTGCCCATGGCTACTAGAACAGTCCACCAACAGCAATATCTGACGAACAGACTCACTGATCCCCATCCATGAGCTGATCTGTCAACTGGAGAACCAAGGAGTGATCAGCAAAACGCACTCCCCCTTCAACAGTCCCATATGGCCAGTGTGAAAGTCCAATGGGGAATGGAGACTAACCGTGGACTATCGTGGCCTGAATGAAGTCACACCACCACTGAGTGCTGCTGTACCGGACATGTTAGAACTCCATTACAAACTGGAGTCAAAGGCAGCCAAGTGGTATGCCACGATTGACAATGCAAATGCATTTTTCTCCATTCCTTTGGCAATGGAGTGTAGGCAACAGTTTGTCTTCACCTGGAGGGGCATCCAGTACACGTGGAATCGACTGCCCCAGGGGTGGAAACATAGCCCCACCATCTGCCATGGACTGGTCCAGACTGCACTGGAGAAGGGTAGAGCTCTGGAACACCTGCAGTACATTGATGACATCATTGTATGGTGTGATACAGCAGGAGAAGTTTTTGAGAAAGGATTTGAATGACTTTTTTCCCTTCTAGAAGCTGGTTTTGCCATCAAACATGCTAAGGTCAAGGGACCTGCAAAAGAGATGCAGTTTTTAGGGATCAAGTGGCAAGATGGCTGCTGTCAGATCCCAATGGATGTGATGAACAAAATAACAGCCATGTCTCCACCAACTAACAAAAAGGAGACACAAGCTTTCTTAGGCATAGTAGGCTTCTGTAGGATGCACATTCCCCATTACAGTCAGATTGTGAGCCCTCTCTATGAAGTAACTTGAAAGAAGAATGACTTTAAATGGGGCCCTGAGCAACAACAGGCTTTTGAGCAAATTAAACAAGAGATGGTCCATGCACTTACCCTTGGATCAGTCCGAATGGGACGAGAAGTAAAGAATGTTTTCTATACTGCAGCCAGGGAGAACAGTCCTGCCTGGAGCCTCTGGCAAAAGGCACTGGGGGAGACTCGAGGTTGACCCTTGGGGTTTTGGAGTCGGGGATACAGAGGATCAGAGGACCATTATACTCCAACAGAAAAAGAGATACTGGCAGCCTATGAAGGAGTTGGAGCTGCCTCAGAAGTAATTGGCACTGAGGCACAGCTCCTCCTGGCACCCAGATTGCCAGTGTTGAACTGGATGTTCAAAGGGCAGACCCCCTCTACACATCATGCAACTGATGCTACATGGAGTAAGTGGGTTGCATTGATTACTCAGTGGGCCTGAATAGGGAACCTTAATCACCCAGGAATTCTGGAAGTAATCACGGACTGGCCTGAAAGCAAAGAGTTTGGCATGTTGCCAGAGGAGGAGGTCATGTGCGCTGAAGAGGCCCCACCATACAATAGACTATCAGAGAATGAGAAGCATCATGCCTTGTTCACCGATGGATCTTGCCGCATTGTAGGCAAGCAGCAAAAGTGGAAAGCTGCTGTGTGGTGTCCCACATGATGAGTGGCAGAAGTGGCTGGGGGAGAAGGTGAGCGGAGTCAGTTTGCAGAAGTAAAAGCCATCCAGCTGGCTCTAGACATTGCTGAGTGAGAAAAATGACTAGTACTCTCCCTGTATACTGACTCGTGGATGGTAGCAAATGCCCTGTGGGGATGGCTGAAGCACTGGAAGAAAAACAACTAGCAGCACAGAGGCAAACCCATCTGGGCAGCTGAATTATGGCAGGATATTGCTGCCTGATTAGAGAAGCTGGTTGTGAAGGTAGGTCACGTAGATGCTCATGTCCCCAAGAGCAGAGCCACTGAGGAACAATAAAACAACCAGCAGGTGGATTAAGCTGCTAAGATTCAAGTGGCTCAAGTAGATCTGGACTGGCAGCCTAAAGGTGAACTATTTTTAGCTTGGTGGGCCCGTAATACATTGGGCCATCAAGGCAGAGATGCAAGATACAGATGGGCCTGTGACCAAGGGGTGGATTTGACCATGGACACCATTACACAGGTCATTCATGAATGTGAAACATGTGCTGCAATTAAACAAGCCAAATGGCTGAAACCCCTGTGGTATGGAGGACGATGGCTGAAATATAAGTATGGAGCGGCCTGGCAGATTAATTACATCTCACTTCCACGAACCCGCCAAGGCAAGTGCTACATGCTCACAATGGTGGAAGCAAGTACTGGCTGGTTGGAAACATACCCTGTGTCTCATGCCACTGCCTGTAACACTATTGTGGGCCTTGAGAAGAAGATTTTGTGGCGACATGGCACTCTGGGAAGAATAGAGTCAGACAATGGGACTCATTTTCAAAATAGCCTCATAGACACCTGGGCTAAAGAGCATGGTATTGAATGGATATATCGCATCCCCTACCATGCACCAGCGGATGGGAAAGTGGAATGATGTAATGGGCTGTTGAAGATGACACTGAAAGCAATGGGTGATGGGACATTCAAAAATTGGGATGAGCACTTAGCAAAGGCTACCTGGTGAGTTAATCCCAGGGCATCTGTCAATTGGGCTGGTCCTGCTCAATCCAAACTGTTGTGCCCTGTAGAGGGGGATAAAGTCCCTGTGGTTTATGTGAGAAATATGTTGGGGAAAACAGTTTGGATTACTCCTGCCTCGAGCAAAGGCAAATCCACTCATGGAATTGCTTTTGCTCAAGGACCTGGTGCACCTGGTGGATGATGCAGGAGGCTGGGGAAGTTAAATGTGTATCCCAAGGAGATTTGATTCTGGGTGAGAGTAGCCAATAACTGTATGATGCGAAGTGTTATTTATTATAGTAAGAATCACCCCAGACCCTGAAAATGGGCTGCTGCAGATCCATGCACTGCACGATCAAGATGCAACACATCATTTTGCTGTGCCCAACTTCACCAGTCCATGACACTGTATTGAGGCCTGGTCCTGATCTGCCAACTGAGTGAATTCCACACCAATGGTTTTCCTGCCCTGAGAGACTATTATGAGACACAGAACCCATAGGTTTGGACTGAATTGATTCAATGGTCTTCTTGGAAAGATGGCCCATGGAATGGAGAGAATATCTGTGTGTATACATGTGGATGTGTGTGTATGTTGAGGGATGGGGAAAATAGTACTGACTTGATGTAAATGATATAGAATAAGGTGTGGAATCCTGTTCTGGTTTCATTGGGATCTGGTTTCAGTTTGTGGCCAGCCATGATGATCAAGGCCCTCAGCAGTTAAATCCAGGGCAGCTGGCCCACAGTTGTATTCTATATCATTAACAATCAAGTTCACTATAAAAGGAAGGGCTTGGTGGGGAAAGGTGGGGTTTTTTTTTGCTTTCCTCTTCTCTTCTTCCTCATTTCCAATGATTGTGATTCCTGAAGCAACTTGCCAGCCCTCTGTAGGTAAGTATACTTTTTGTTTCTTTTGTGTTGTGATTTAAATTGATTTATTTATTTTATTACATCTGTTTAACTTCAATGTACAAGTCTCCTTCACTTTTCCCAATTCCCTTCCTTGGTTGGGGAAGGGACATTGGGTGATAGAAAAACTGTTTATTGTTTAGCCCTGGGTGCATGCTAAATGAGGGCAACCAGTTTTTGACTTCTATGTAACTTATACTCTGCAGGTGTTGTAATACCAACCTCACTTAGCTTATTATATAGCTAGCACCATGACAAGTTACCATCTTGTGTCAGAGAAGAAAATGGGAAGGAAAGGTATGCAAATTCCATGCACAGAGAAATAAAGAGGAAATCAATTTAACTTCTTTTCCAGAGTTCAGCATTAGAAGATTTCCAAAGAGAAACTCATGATCACTAAGCAAATTACTGTTCAGACATGGTTAAGCAAGAAGGTTACTGTTTAGAAGTAACTCTAGAACTATCTAGCATCTATTATTGATTAATTTCAAAACTACTCAGAACTTCATAGTAGTTGTGTCCTTTAATCAATTGGAACAGTAGCTTAAAATATTCTACCTTTTCTTTCCAGGTGGACAGTCCAAGGAGAAGGGCTCTTTTCCCCTGTAGTGAGTTTGTAAAGCATATATGGTAACAGGCAGATGAAACCTGTTTAAGCACACAACCTTAAACTCATATCTCCACATCCAAGAAAAACACTGCCACCTTTATTTATAACTTTATTCTCCTTCCTTCTGTCCCCAAGAAACCCCCCGAGGCTTTAAAGACAGTCAGATAGAGATCGCTGAGTGTGTGTGCATGCTCCTGCCTCCTTTCCACCCCCCGGATTAAGTTATTCAAGACACAAACTTCTACAACAGTTCTCCAGCAGCCCCAGAGACAGAAAAACTGTCTAGTGCCTGATAAACTGCCATAGCTTGTCCTACAAAACAGCCTCTAGTAAGGTCGGGCTGTCCTGAATACCAGGAAACAGGATTGTTTATCTTTATGCCAATGAAGTTGGCAAATCATCAAAATCAGTACATTGCCTGTGCCCCATAAGATATTGGTAGTTTTGCTGCATGTCCTGTTTTTGTTATGAGACTGTCTGGAACAACATGGCACATCAGTGTAATCTAGGCTAGTTTTGCACATACTAAACATGTTCATGATTGATTGATAGAATTAAATGAGCTTTCCTTATGGAGGAGGGGAGAACTGTGAAAATGCTGAAGGCACAAGCACAGAGCTGAGGTCACATCAGAGAAACGCAGACCTTAATTTAAACAAGTCTGAGCTCCAAAACCAAACAGAAGACCAAAGAGAGCTTATTTGCATCTTCTGCCCAAGTATACAGGAATTCTAATAGAAGTGAAAAACACAGCTTCCAGCAGAAAGTATCTTCTGCTACAGCCTCTGCCCAAGGAGCTAGCCTCAGTTACATTCACAACCTGTCTTCCAGCCAGGATGGTGCTAATGTCCCCTCCTCCAGAACTTCTCTATCATCCATTTTAAAACAAACAAACAAAAAGCCTACTTGCTTTCATCATGCTATGAACTAACCATCAGTTGGTTATGATCAAAAGGTAATTAAGAACTTTTAGTTAAGACTGAAGTACCAGTTGGCCCCCAACCACTCTGGGTTATGAAATAAGCATATTATTTTTCCCACCCTTGACTTCTATGGAGACAAGCAATCAGGAAAATACAGATATATAATAGATAAAGCACATCAGAAGTAGATTTTAAAGTTGAAATACATTGAAAAGATCCTAAGGCCAAACCTGTCATATTTAACCCCAAGAGGTTTCAGTCTGCCCTAGCTCCAGATTGAATTCTGCTCACAGGGGAGATTCAACAACTACCTATCTGGAGAGTCCATCATAAGTCATCTAGTTTAGGCACAGGCAGGTAGCTTTTGATATGAGAACAGAGCTGTTGTCTTAAAGGCATGTGCAGGCCTCTGCCTTTTGGAAATATCCTAAATCCACAGAAAGTGCTTCAGCATCTACATTTTCAAGCTGTCCACAGCTAACTGCTGAACCATTTGACCAGTTTATGCCCAACTGTATGCCCAAGCACAGCACTAACTTGCACAGGCCAGACTGCTGCTTTTTCCTCTCCGCTCTTCAATAATAGGAAAAAAAAAAACATTGCATTATAAGACAAGACACTATCAGCTCCACCTCATGGACAAAGCAGCTTTTGACTGAAGTCCTTCAAAAAAGCAGTAACATGTACCTCTTCTGAGAAATAAAGCCAAGTTCATCTTTACCTTGGGCAGGAAGTCTATAAAGATGAAAAAATTAAATCACACATGGTCAGTGTTCTAATGCTCCTGCTTTTAAGCAGCTGAATGATAACTGGAAAACAAGTTTTATAATATTAATTATTTAAAGGAGAGTAAGTACAGGCTGTTCAGTCCAGTGATCTCCTCCTACAAAAAATAGAAATCAGACTGCAAAAGAGATATCGCTGTGTTTTGACTCTGGGGAAAAAGAGCACTTACCCGATGTTTCACTACACTGCTAATACAACCTATTCCCAGGTTCAAAACTTTATGACCAGTAAACCCACTACAGTAAAAGCTCTGGGTTTTCCACTGCCCATTTGTTTTTTCTTCTCTGCCCTCCCTTTCACTCTCAAGCAACCCACTACAAGACACCCAGATAAGAAAAGTTCCCTGTCTGTTTTCAGTTACTGCAAACAAGAAGGAAAGTTTTCCATAGGGAAGTATAAGCACCTCTGCCTTATTTGCTACTCAGGGACAACTGTGCTAGTGATATCCAGAACACTTGTCATAATGATGAAAGACAGACTTTTTTGCATGCACACTTTATTTGGAGGGGAACAAACAACAAACACCACCATCCCTTCTATTTAAGGCATTCTACAACACCCTTCCTACCTGCTTCCTCTAAAGCCCCCTGTAATAGCAATCAAGCCTCAGAAGATCCACAAAAGACTGGGAAGCTCTACTTCTGTAGTTGGAGAAATCAGATACAGAGATGACAGTGACCAACTCAAAACTCATACTGGAAGTCTGTAAGAAAGGAAAAGAAGAGACTGAACTCGGGTCTCCCAGCTACTTAGTAATCCTTCCTTCTCCCTCTGAAAGGCCCTGGGATCCTATGCCAACAGGCATAAACAGATCAAACAAGCTCAAAAGAAACTAGCATTGCAAGTTTTAATTAGACCATAGAGTATATAACAGCTTTAGTCACTGAATCACAGAATCAACTAGGTTGGAAGAGACCTCTGGGATCATCGAGTCCAACCTTTGACCTGACACCACTGTGTCAACTAGACCATGGCACTAAGTGCCACATCCAGTCTTTTCTTAAATACCTCCAGGGATGGTGACTCCACCACTTCCCTGGGTAGTCCATTCCAATGCTTGATAACCCTTTCAGTGAAGAAATTTTTCCTAATGTCTAACCTGAACCTCCCCTGGCACAGCTTGAGGCTATGCCCTCTAGTCCTATTGCTAGTTGCCTGGGAGAAGAGGCCGACCCCCACCTCACTACAACCTCCTTTCAGGTAGTTGTAGAGAGCAATAAGGTCTCCCCTTCTTTTCTCCAGGCTAAACAATCCTAGTTCCCTCAGCCACTCCTCATAGGACATATCCTCTAGACCCTTCACCAGCTTTGTTGCCTTCCTCTGGACTTGCTCCAGCACCTCAATGTCTTTCTTCAAGTGAGGGGCCCAGAACTGGACACAGGACTAGAGGTGTGGCCTCACCAGTGCTGAATACAGGGGGACAATTACTGCCCTAGTCCTGCTGGCCACACTATTCCTGATATACACCAGGATGCTGTTGGCCGCCTTGGCCACCTGGGCACACTGCTGGCTCATGTTCAGCCTGCTGTCCACCAATACCCCCAGGTCCTTTTCCACCAGGCCGCTTTCCAAACACTCTTCCCCCAGCCTGTAGTGCTGTATGGTGTCGTTGTGGCCAAAGTGTAGGACCTGGCACTTAGCCTTGTTGAACTTCATACCATTGGTCTCGGCCCATCTATCTAACCTGTCCAGATCCCTCTGCAGAGCCTTCCTACCCTCAGGCAGATCAACACTCCCACCCAAGTTAGTGTTGTCCGCAAATTTACTGAGGGTGCACTCGATACCCTCATCCAGACCATCAATAAATATATTAAACAGGACTGGGCCCAGTACTGAGCCCTGGGGGACACCACTAGTGACCGGACGCCAACTGGATGCAGTACCATTCACCACCACTCTCTGGGCCTGGCCATCCAGCCAGTTCTGAACCCAGTGAAGAGTGCACCTGTCCAAGCCGTGGGCTGCCATCTTATCCAGGAGAATGCCATGGGAGACAGTATCAAAGGTTTTGCTGAAGTCCAAGTATACTACATCCACAGCCTTTCCCTCATCCACTAGGTGGGTCACCTGGTCATAAAAAGAGATCAGGTTGGTCAGGCAGGACCTGCCTTTCCTAAACCCGTGCCAACTAGGCCTGATCCCTTGGTATTCCTCTAGGTGCTGTGTAATTGCACTCAGGATGATCTGTTCCATGACCTTGCCAGGCACCAAGGTCAGGCTGACAGGCCTGTAGTTCCCAGGATCCTCCTTCCAGCCCTTCTTGAGGATGGGCGTCACATTGGCCAGCCTCCAGTCATCTGGAACCTCCCCAGTTAGCCAGGACTGATAATAAATAAGGGAGAGTGGCTTAGCAAGCTCTTCCGCCAGCTCCCTCAGTACCCTTGGGTGGATACCGTCCGGTCCCATAGACTTGTGAGCATCCAAGTGGCACAGCAGGTCACTAACTACTTCCTCCTGAATTATAGGGGGGTCTATTCTGCTCCCCATCCCTGCCTACCAGCTCAGGGGGGCGGTTGCCCTGAGGATAATCGGTCTTACTGTGAAAGACTGAGGCAAAGAAGGTATTAAGCACCTCAGCCTTTTCCTCATCCCTGGTCACAATGTTCCCCCCCCACATCCAATAAAAAAATGGAGATATTCCTTTGATCTCCTTTTGTTGTTTATGTAGGGAAGAGGTAGGGGTTTTTTTCTGTTCTCTTTGTGCACTCTCTCTCTCTCTCATATGATTGTGATTCCTGGAGCAACTTGATGGTGCTCTGTACATAAGTATAGTTTTGTCTGTTTTGTGTTGTCATTTATATTGATTTCTTTATTTCATTAAATCTGTTAAACTTCAACCTGCATGTCTCCCTCCTTTTCCCAATTCCCTTCCTCATTTGGGGAAGGGACATTGGGTGATAGAAAAACTGTTTACTGTTTAGCCCTGGGTGCGGGCTAAATGAGGACAGGGGCCTACAAGGAAGCAGGAGAGGGACTTTTTACAAGGGCAAGTAGTGACAGGATGAGGGGGGACGGTTTTAAACTGAAAGAGGGTAGATTTACATTAGATATTAGGAAGAAATTTTTTACACTGGCCCAGGTTGCCCAGAGAAGCTGTGGATGCCCCCTCCCTGGCAGTGTTCAAAGCCAGGTTGGATGAGGCTTTGAGCAACCTGATCTAGTGGAAAGGTGTCCCTGCTTGTGGCAGGGGGGTTGGAACTAGATGATCTTTAAGGTCCCTTCAACCCAAACCATTTTATGATTTTTAAGCTCTATACATTCAAAACACTCCCTAATGTACAGAGCTACCCCACCACTTCTCTTTCTTCTCCTGTCCTTTCTGAAAAGCTTGTAGCCATCCATTGCAGCACTCCAGTCATGTGAGTCATCCCACTGTGTTTCCATGATGGTGACATCACAGATGAAGGAACAGATGTCCTTAGTATCAGCATCACAACTACACAAAACACGTACAAATTGCCAAGAGCACTTTGTGAATGAACATATCACAGAATCACAGAATCACAGAATGTTAGGGATTGGAAGGGACCTCGAAAGATCATCTAGTCCAATCCCCCTGCCGGGGCAGGATTGCCTAGACCATATCACACAGGAACGCATCCAGGCGGGTTTTGAATGTCTCCAGAGAAGGAGACTCCACAACCTCTCTGGGCAGCCTGTTCCAGTGTTCAGTCACCCTCACCGTAAAGAACTTTTTCCTCATATTTATGTGGAACCTCCTGTGTTCCAGCTTGCACCCATTGCCCCTTGTCCTGTCAAGGGATGTCACTGAGAAGAGCCTGGCTCCATCCTCATGACACTTGCCCTTTACATATTTATAAACATTAATGAGGTCACCCCTCAGTCTCCTCTTCTCCAAGCTAAAGAGACCCAGCTCCCTCAGCCTCTCCTCATAAGGGAGATGTTCCACTCCCTTAATCATCTTTGTGGCTCTGCGCTGGACTCTCTCTAGCAGTTCCCTGTCCTTCTTGAACTGAGGGGCCCAGAACTGGACACAATACTCCAGATGCGGCCTCACCAGGGCAGAGTAGAGGGGGAGGAGAACCTCTCTTGACCTGCTGACCACACCCCTTCTAATACACCCCAGGATGCCATTGGCCTTCTTGGCCACAAGGGCACACTGCTGGCTCATGGTCATCCTGCTGTCCACTAGGACCCCCAGGTCCCTTTCCCCTATGCTGGTCTCCAACAGGTCTGCCCCCAACTTGTACTGGTACATGGGGTTGTTCTTGCCCAGATGCAGGACTCTACACTTGCCCTTGTTATATTTCATTAAATTTCTCCCCGCCCAACTCTCCAGCCTGTCTAGGTCTCTCTGAATGGCTGCGCAGCCTTCCGGCGCGTAAGCCACTCCTCCCAGTTTTGTGTCATCAGCGAACTTGCTGACAGTGCACTCTAATCCCTCATCCAAGTCATTAATGAATATATTGAATAGAACCGGTCCCAGTATCGACCCTTGCGGGACTCCGCTAGACACAGACCTCCAACTGGACTCTGTCCCATTGACCACCACTCTCTGGCTTCTTTCCTTCAGCCAGTTCACAATCCACCTCACTACCCGATCATCCAGACCACACTTCCCCAGTTTAGCTGCGAGGATGCTGTGGGAGACCGTGTCAAACGCTTTACTGAAATCGAGATAGACCACATCCACTGCTTTGCCATCATCTATCCACCGGGTTATGTCCTCATAAAAGGCTATCAAGTTGGTTAAGCATGACTTCCCCTTGGTGAAGCCATGCTGAGTGCCCCTAATGATCCCCCTATCCTTGATGTGTCTAGAGACAGCACCAAGGACAAGTTGTTCCATCACCTTTCCGGGGATGGAGGTGAGGCTGACCGGTCTATAGTTACCCGGGTCCTCCTTCTTGCCCTTTTTGAAGACTGGAGTGACATTCGCTTTCCTCCAGTCCTCAGGCACCTCTCCCGTTGCCCACGACTTAGCAAAGATGATGGAGAGTGGCCTAGCAATGACTTCCGCCAGCTCCCTCAGCACCCGCGGGTGCATCCCATCAGGACCCATGGATTTATGGACATCCAGATTGCTTAATTGGTCCCTGACCCAGCCCTCATCTACCAAGACAGATTCCTCCTCTATCCTCACTTCTTCTGGGGCCTCAGGGGTCTGGGGCTCCTCAGGACAGCCTCCAACAGTATAGACAGAGGCAAAGAAGGCATTCAGTAACTCCGCCTTCTTTTCATCCTCTGTCTCCAGGGCCCCCACCTCATTCATCAGTGGGCCTACATTGCCTCTAGTGTTGGCTTTACCTGCAATGTATTTGAAGAAGCCCTTTCTGTTGTCCTTGACCTCTCTTGCAAGGTTTAATTCCAAGGAGGCCTTAGCTTTCCTAGTTGCCTCCCTACATCCTCTGACAACAGACTTATATTCCTCCCAAGTGGCCAGCCCCTCCTTCCATGATCTGTACACCCTCCTCTTCCACTTGAGTTTGCCCAGCAGTTCCCTGTTTAACCATGCAGGTCTCCTGGTACCCTTCCTTGACTTCCTACCTGCTGGGATGCTCTGATCTTGAGCTTGGAAGAAGCAGTCCTTGAATGCTAACCAACTGTCTTGGGCCCCCTTACCTTCTAGTACCCTGTCCCATGGGATTTCCCCTAGCAATTGCTTGAAAAGGCCAAAGTTGGCCCTCCTGAAGTCCAGGGTTGCGATTCTGCTAGCTATTCTGTTCCTGCCACATGAGATCCTGAACTCTACCATCTCATGGTCACTACAACCAAGGCTGCCCTCAACCTTCACCTCTTCAACCAGACCCTCCTTGTTAGTGAGGATCAGATCCAGCAGCGCTCCTCTCCTAGTTGGCTCATCCACCATTTGCATCAGAAAGTTATCATCAATGCACTGGTGGAACCTCCTGGACTGAGGATGGCTGGCTGAGTAGGCCTCCCAGCAAATATCAGGGTAGTTGAAATCCCCCATGACAACCAGGCCCTGTAATTGCGAGACTGCTCTCAGCTGCCTGTAGAAGGCCTCATCACCCTCCTCATCCTGATCCGGTGGCCTGTAATAGACACCCACAACAGTATCACCCCTGCCAGCCTGCCCCTTAATTCGCACCCACAAACTCTCAACTCGCTCCTGATCCGCCCCTGGACAGAACTCAATACATTCTAGCTGCTCACTCACATAAAGAGCAACTCCACCACCTCTTCTTAGCAGCCTGTCTTTCCTGAACAAGACATAGCCATCCATGACCACATTCCAGTCATGTGAGGCGTCCCACCAAGTCTCTGTAATTGCCACTAGATCATAGCCCCCCGACCGAACATGGATTTCCAACTCCTCCTGTTTATTCCCCATGCTGCGTGCATTGGTGTACAGGCATTTCAGGGAGCGAGCTGAGCACTCTCCCACAAGACATACCTTTCCAATTAAAGACTTAATATCCTGGGTAACTAGTCTGTTGTGTGTAGGGGCCTGGACCGTGGGAAAGTTATAGAGAGAACATACCAGTACACTGTTATGTAACAGCACGAGATAGCAAGAAATCATAGGGATGTGGCTTGCTTAAGTTTATAGTAAGTATCCAATTAGAACAGTAGAAGTGGCACGCAGCCAGATTGTGGACAGTACTTGTAGCCAATAGCTTAGTGTGTAACCGTTACATAAGAGAGTATGTAGGTTATAAAAGTGTGTGTTAACCAAAATAAAGAAGCTACTAGAGCACCATATTGGTGTGCTGTAGTTCCTTCCTCGCGCGGACCCCAACAGTTGTGCCAGTCTGTCAATATTTTTTTTGTTTTCTATTATACATTTTAAAGAATTAATGCAAAGACCCACACTCTTTCCATCCTTCTGCCCAAGAATTTCCACTTAGCGTGGGGATAGTTGTTATAAATATTTGAAATTAAATGAAATTTAATATAAAATTATAAGAAGTTAAGTTTAATAGAATAGGTATAATAATAGAAGAAGTGCTATGTTCTGCTTTAGAATCTATAGAGTTAACTTTAGGATTGTTAAGTTTTAAACAGGTAACCATGGACACCCCACTAGGTAAGGTACTGGACTTTTTGTTTTGAGACCGTCATGGACACTAGTTGAATACAATGGAGTTACTGGACTTTTTGTTTTGTTAGGAGACCGACATGGATGCTAGTTAAATACAATGAACACCAGTAATGCTACTTGGAAATCCCCTTACCCTTCCCATCTTGATTTAAATATCAAGGATATCGGTCAGTAGAGCTAACCAATGATTATAGTAAGATTAGAATATTGATGTGATCGTGTGATGGGTGAAACCAATCAATGTAAAGGTTATGTAACAATGACTTGACTGAAAAAGTGTATAAAGACACTTAAATTTTGATGCTAAGGTGGACATGTAGGTGGAGCTATCCCCCGTGTCCCCAGTGCTGCAATAAAGGAGTGCCTGCTTCTTAATACTACATTGGTGTTAAGGGGTTTTATTCCTGATTTCGGTGACAGTTTTGGCGACCCAGATGGGACCTTGCGAGTGAGACTGAAGGAGATCGAGTGCTGATCCAGCTCCAGCCGGCACCGAGGAATTCTCGGCGGAGAAGCATCACCCTCAACTCATGATAGCTCCTCGCAACGTCCCCTGGAAAGGTAAGGCACATCTTTACAAACTCTGGTTTGGTTTTGGATAGCCTGCCCGTAAGGCGCGGCGAAAGCTTCGCAGGGTTGGGGCTCAGGGTGCCCGCTTTGGGTCCAATCAGCTGTTGCTGAATTAGACGTTGGTAGTCTGCCCGTCAGTCATAAGCGAAAGCTATTGCAGGGTTGGACATTTGGTTTTGGTTTGCCTAGGCATTTGGAATTTGGGAAACTAGAGTTCTGGTTTTTCTGTTGGGTGATTGTGTAACTGTGAATTTATTGAGTGTGTGAGTGAGACGTGCATATAAGCACAAAGCAAGTGCGGAGTCCCAATCTGCAGTTCCAACGTCCCACGAGGGGCTTGGTCGGAGAAGGACGAAGTGTTTGATTTGGGTGTTTACAAAAAAAAAAAAGAAAAAAAATAATTGGTAACGTGGCATCAGGTTTTGTAAAATTGTTTAAGAGTAAAAGTGCAGGGAATTTAACATTGGATGAAAAGATACCAAAAACTTAGCCTTTGGGATGATTGCTATCACACTGGGGAGAGTTACACGAGGACTTGCGTAAAAGCCCAATGATAGAATATTGTAATAATTGGTGGCCATTGTATGTCTTGGGAGATCAGGAAAAGTGGCCGATGAATGGAACATTGAAATATAACACTATACTACAATTAATGCTGTTTTGCAGGAGGGAAGGAAAGTGAAGTAGCGTATGTAGATTTGTTCTTTTATTTGAGACAAAGAACTGATTGGCAAAATGAATGTAAATTAATTAGTCTGGACAATCTAGTAATGACACTAGCCTCAGAAAAAAGGAAAATGAAAAGTTGTTGTTCTGCTTGTGATATTGGCAAGAGATGTATTAGGTGTACTGTACCGAGAGAAGATGAAGTGGAATTAGAATTAGAAATAGCACCCACAGGGAGGAATGCAGATGGACTAGAACAAAGGGTAGATGAACCCGATAGCACAGGGAGAGAGGAGGAAGATCCTGGAGAAGGTTCGTCAGGAATTTATTCACCAATAGCCCGAAGAACTAGGCAACAATCCCAATTAATAGCTCCTTTAAGACAGGGAGTAGGACAGCAGGGGCCAGTGTATGTGAAAGTGCCGTTTTCTGTTATGGATTTGATGGAATGGAAACAGGCAGCAGGAATGTATAGGGAGGATCCAGAAAGGGTAGGAAGGGTCGTAGAAACAATTATTAAGACACAGGATCCTGATTGGAATGATATACAAGTGATATTGGATAATTTATTAGATAGTACAGAAAAACAGATGGTGTTAAAAACTGGAAAGGCACAGGTAGAAGCTGCACACACAAACGGTTCACTTACCGGAATACTGGAGCAAAATTTTCCTACAGGAGACCCTCAATGGGATCCGAATGTAACAGAGAACAGGAGGAAGTTAAGTCAGCATCAAAAGTGGGTGCTGTATGGGGCGAAACATGCAATGCCAAGAGCTTTAAATTGGTCTAAATTATATGAGGTGAAACAAGACAAAAATGAATCACCCTCAGTGTTTTTAAAGAGACTGAAAGAAACGGCCAGGAAGTTTACTGATTTGAAATTAGAGACAGAAGCAGAACAACAACAATTGACTTTAATATTCATGGGACAATCAGCCCCAGATATAAAGAGAAAACTGCAAAAATTAGAGGGGGAGGATTCAAGGAATTTAAATAAAATGCTTGAAACAGCTTGAAAGGTATATAATAACCGAGAAAAGGAGGAAGAATAGAGAAAGGAAAAGAAAGAAAGGATTAAAGAGAGCAGACTGATAGCTGCATTAACAGGAAATGTTACAAGAGGCAGAGATCGAGCTAGGGGAAGAGGAGGCTTTAGAAACTGGAGAATACAAATACCCTCGGGATTAATCAGTGTGCGTACTGCAAAGAGGAGGGGCACTGGAAAAGAGAATGTCCCAGACAAGATCAAGGAGCAAATCAAAGACAGGCGAGGAGAATGATGACTTTAGATGAATGAGGAGGACAGGAGGGGAACCCAGCTGAACCTCTGGTTACAATTAAGCTGGGAAATGAAGGAGTCAAATTTCTGGTTGATACTGGGGCAACATATTCTGTTCTAAATGTTTGTAAAGGAAAGTTGGGAAAAAAATCTGCTAAAATAATTGGAGCCACAGGGAAAGAAGAAAACAGGCCATTCCTACAACCCCTAGACTTAAAATTTGGGAGTAAAATAATCACACACGAATTCTTGTATATACCAGATTGTCTGATACCTTTACTAGGATGAGATTTGTTATCTAAATTAAATGCACAAAGAGTTTTTAAGGAAGGTGAAGTCTTTCTGAAAATTCCAGAATCAAAGTCAGGAGAAATATTGATGATACAAAAAAGGGTAAAAGAATCAGAAATACCCCAGGAAACAGATGAGGCTGTTATACCGACAGTCTGGAATACAGACATACCTGTGAAGTCTAAGGTAGCACAGCCTGTAAAAATAGAATTAAAGGATCAAGCAAAACCAGTAAGGATCAAACAATATCCAATTAAACCAGAGGTGAGACAGGGAGTTAAAAGACTAATTGACAAGTTTTTAAAATAGGGGATCCTAGAAGAATGTGAATCAAAATATAACACTCCAATCTTACCAGTAAAGAAACCTTCAGGTGAATACAGGTTAGTTCAGGATTTGAGAGCTATAAACCAGTTAAAGACATACATCCTGTTGTTGCAAACCCGTGCACACTCTTAACTGCATTAAGAGAAAATTATTGGTGGTTTACAGTGCTTGATTTAAAAGATGCTTTCTTTTGCATACCCTTGGAGAAGGAAAGTCGAAAACTGTTTGCTTTTGAATGGGAAAATCCACAGACAGGATGGAAGATGCAACTGACATGGACAAGGTTACCCCAAGGATTTAAAAACAGTCTGACGATCTTTGGTAACCAGTTAGCAAAGGAGCTTGAACAGTGGAAACAAAATGATTCAGAACTAAAACCTGGACATTTACTTCTACAATATGTGGATGACATCCTGATTGCTACAGAAACAAGATCCACTTGTGTAAAGAACAACAAAGAGCCTTTCGGGATTTCAAACGGGCCCTGATGACTGCACCAGCACTAGGACTTCCAGATTTGACTAAGGACTTCCAACTGTTTGCTCATGAGAGACAACATCTTGCACTTGGAGTGTTAACCCAGAGGATGGGAAGCTGGAAGAGACCGGTAGGATACTTCTCCAAACAACTGGACACTGTAAGTAAAGGATGGCCAAGTTGCCTTCGAGCAGTTGCAGCCACGGTAATGCTAATACAAGAGGCACGAAAATTGACTTTGGGGAGAATGATAACAGTATATGTACCACATATGGTAATCACTGTTTTAGAACAAAAGGGGGGTCACTGGCTATCCCCTAGCAGAATGATGAAGTACCAAGTGATTTTAACAGAACAGGATGATGTGATTCTGAAAACTACTAACCTTGTCAATCCTGCAGTCTTTTTGAGTTCTGTACAGGAAGAAGAGCAACTAAAACATGACTGTCTAACGACCATAGAACATGCATACTCCGGTCGGGAGGATCTAAAGGATACACCGTTGGAGGATCCTGACTGGGAACTGTATACAGATGGCAGCAGCTTTGTGGAAGATGGAATTCGATATGCAGGATATGCGGTGACAACTGAAAACTCTATCATAGAAGCAAATTCTTTACCTTGCACAACCTCAGCTCAAAAGGCAGAATTGATAGCCTTGACAAGGGCGTTAGAATTGAGCAAAGAAAAAATAGTAAATATCGGGACTGATTCAAAATATGCCTTTGGTGTAGTACAAGTCCATGGAATTCTGTGGAAAGAAAGAGGATTACTATCTTCCCAGGGAACAAGTATAAAATACAAAGAAGAAACTTTGAAATTAATACAAGCAGTTCAGAAGCCAGCTAATGTAGCAATCATGCACTTGTAAAGCCCACCAGACAGGAAATTCAAAAGAAATAATAGGAAATAAACTAGCTGACAGGATAACTAAAAGAGTAGCAAAGAAAGATGCTTTTCAAATGGCATTAATTCCTACTAAGACTATTACCCTACCTAGAGAAGAACCTAAATATTCACAAGAAGATGAGAAGTTAGCAAATTTATTGAATGCAAGGAAAAATTTAGCTGGATGGTGGGTGACAGGAACAGGTCAAGTGGTGATTCCAACACTTTTGATGAGGGAAATAATACAGACAAAACATAGGGAATGTCATTGGGGAGCAGAAGCATTACTAACTTCCCTAAAGAGACAAATTGTATCAGTAAAAATGCTAGAAATGGCAAAGACAACGATTGCTAAATGTGAGGTTTGTTTAAAGAACAATCCATTAGTGAAAAAGAAACTTCCAATGGGAGTGTTAGAATCAGGAATGGAACCAGGAGATTATTGGCAAATAGATTTTTCGGAATTACCTAGACAAAATGGGTATCGATACATTCTGGTAGGGGTTGATACTTTTTCAGGATGGCCAGAAGCCTTTCCCTGTCGGACAAATCAAGCAAAAGAAGTTATTAAATGGTTGTTACAAGAAATCATTCCGAGATTTGGAGTACCTATTGGAATTTCCTCAGATAGAGGTCCACATTTTATTGCAGAGGTAGTGCAGAATATCAGTAAGGTGTTGGGAATTACTTGGGATTTACATACACCTTGGAGGCCACAATCTAGTGGAAAGGTAGAAAGAACGAATCAAACAATAAAGAGACAAATCAGTAAAATATGTCAAGAAACCAATTTGAAATGGCCTCAGGCTCTTCCATTAGCCCTTTTATGGATACGGGTTCAACCAAAAAGTGAGACATCAATTAGTCCTTATGAACTATTGTATGGAAAACCTTATGAATCTCCTGAACCAAATGTAAATAAGTATTTAAAAGGGGAAAAAGATGTATATAACTATCTGCTTTCTTTAGGAAAAACTCTAACTGCGCTTCAGAGTGTGATTGTGTGGAACAGACCTCTGTCTTTAGAAAATCCTGTACATGATTTTCAACCGGGAGATTACGTTTATATAAAGACCTGGACTTCTGAACCTCTTCAGGAACGTTGGAAAGGACCTTTCCAGGTGTTACTGGCTCCATTCACTGCCATAAAAATTGCTGAATCAAATGCGTGGATACATTATATCAGAGTGAAGAAAGCTCCCACCAACAAAATTGAATGAAAATGTATTAATAGATAAACTCTAAAAAAAATAAAGGTGAAAGTCTTGAAATGATTTTCAAAACTTTCAAAGGGGGGAAGTTATAAATATTTGAAATTAGATGAAATTTAATATAAAATTATAAGAAGTTAAGTTTAATAGAATAGGTATAATAATAGAAGAAGTGCTATGTTCTGCTTTAGAATCTATAGAGTTAACTTTAGGATTGTTAAGTTTTAAACAGGTAACCATGGACACCCCACTAGGTAAGGTACTGGACTTTTTGTTTTGAGACCGTCATGGACACTAGTTGAATACAATGGAGTTACTGGACTTTTTGTTTTGTTAGGAGACCGACATGGATGCTAGTTAAATACAATGAACACCAGTAATGCTACTTGGAAATCCCCTTACCCTTCCCATCTTGATTTAAATATCAAGGATATCGGTCAGTAGAGCTAACCCATGATTATAGTAAGATTAGAATATTGATGTGATCGTGTGATGGGTGAAACCAATCAATGTAAAGGTTATGTAACAATGACTTGACTGAAAAAGTATATAAAAATCCTTAAATTTTGATGCTAAGGTGGACATGTAGGTGGAGCTATCCCCCGTGTCCCCAGCGCTGCAATAAAGGTGTGCCTGCTTCTTAATACTAAATTGGTGTTAAGAGTTTTTATTCCTGATTTCGGTGACACAGTCACTGATGCTGCAGTCCGATGCTTGTTTTAAGAATAAATTGATGCTTTATATGGTAATATTTATGGATGGGGTTTTTTTTGGGGGTGGGGGGAAGCTGTTTTGAGTTTTGTGTTTCTAAGGAAATAAGCAATTTTCGCAAAGGTAAGCCCAGCAGTTTTATTTTCCTTCAAACTACTCCATGGAAGATTCTCAACCTACTACAACCCTTGACTGCTAAGGGTTAAGTAGTTTACTACTCTACTGTCTTGGCCTTCCACTTCCGTATGCATACACAGTATTTAAGAACAACCCATACCTTATTTGTATCAGTAGCACTGGATCCTGGGACCACAGGCACATTTGTCACTTGCACTGATAAGTAGTTATTGTCTATGAGGGGCCAAGCACCTTCCACTTTGCATGTCTGGAAGTGATCCTTAAAAGTTCTCAGATGAGGATCACCAAACAAGCCACAAAATAGGTAAGTAGAAGTCTGTTCCTCTCCCTGATGTTCTCTGGCTCCTGCATAGCCACTGTAATTGCAGGGATCATGGGTCACTTCATGGTTGGTAGAGGATGTAGGTCCATCCTTGGAACAGTTTCTCTGGCTCAGGAGGTCGCTGATTCCAAGCACTGCAGAATGGTAGACGAGATTTCTATGGCATACTTTGGAATTGCGATAGGTACAAGCAGTGTATGCCCGCAGGGCCTTGCAAAACTCTAAATCAAAGCCATGAAGAGCAGAGTTTAGAGGTGAAGTTAAGGACACGAAGTCTGTGGTGCACTTCTGGATTCGACAAGGTGTTTGAAGCTGGCAGTCAGCTAAGCACAAAATAGAAGGCAGAGAGAAATCAAGTAAACCTCTTAGATTGCAATATCCCCTTCCACATCTACAAGTGCTACAGAAAACATTAAAAAACTTACAGTTCTCACCCATTGGGAAGAACATTCTGTAAGAGAGAAAAAGGGGTTGAGAAGGTGGGGGGGGGAGGGGACAGGTGGAAGATAGCAATACAGTCCATCTCTCTCAAAGGCTGAGATAACCCAAGCATGACTTGAATTTCATCTGGACAATAGCAAGTAATAGATTAAGAGCATTAACTCCTGGAAAAGAAATGCTGGACTCATAGTTGGCAAATGATAAGCATAGAATTGCATCACCATCTTGTTAAGTTAAATCACATAGTCAATAAGCAAGTCTTCATTTAGTCTTTCAGTGCTTTACATGACAAGTTACTGAACTTTTAAACAGAATCCTGTTCCTGAGAAGGATGTGGTTAAGTGATACAGGTTTAGACACAAACTGAATGAAGCAGAGATCAGTTTTTCTTCTTCAAGAATGCAGAAAAAAAAAAAAGAGGGGGAGGACAGACAGGGACAGGCCAGGCCATAAACTCTATTTGCTTTACTTCCCTGGCACCGCCATAGCTAAAGCTTCACTGCTTGCTTTCTGGAATTAAACAGTGAGAAAACCCACAGCTGTTTGAAGCTCAAGTTGCTGATACCAGACGGTTCGGTTCAGCAACGGTTTAGCAAGAGTAGGCCTCAGAGTAGGCTCTAAAAGCCTACTCTGTGTTACCTTTACACAGAATCAACTTTCCTGTCAGTAATTTTCCTTTCAGCTAGAATAACAGAGAATAACAGTATGTTCTGAAGCAAACTGCATGTTTTGTAGATAGAGTCTGCTTATGGGACTGATAACAGTGTTATAGTCGTCAATGATTCTTGCTTGCACTTAGTCTTAGAAAATCCAGGGTCTCTGTTAAGTTCTTTGCTAATTATAAAAAGAGCCAAAGACAAAACAAGACTGTGAAGAACAACTTTGTGATGTCTAAATTAACTTGATTCACAAACTCTGGCGCCAGAGGAGAGAGAAGTCCAGTGAGAACCAGAACAACATCTTCTCCTTGAGGCCACCTGCACTTGTCAACAAGAAGGCCTCGACCACGCTTGCGCAGAAGCACAATTATGGGGGGATTGTGACCACCAGAGACCCCCAGAGACCACCCAAGACCCCTTCCCCAATTTAGTACGCATGCGCAAAGACAATTACATAATGTATTAACATATGCATAAGGTTTCTTGGAATAGGCGGGCTTTTCTTGGCAATTGTATGAATAATTCTATAATGCATATAATGAGTATGCTTTTGTTCCTAGGTGTGCATGCTAGGAGGAGAGATCCCCCGTGCACCCAGTGCTGCAATAAACCAATGTCGGTTTTCTAAACTATCATTTGGTTTGGAGAGTTTTCTTGGTTACTATTTTCCGGTAAAAGAATTTGGCGACCCAGATGGGACAAGCTCTCCGGATTCTCCACAGACCAGAGGAATCGTAAGGACTCCAGCGCGCACCGGAGTATTTTCGGGGAAGCCTCCGATTCCCTGGTTGGGTGAGTTTCCGAGACAGCTAACAGCTATCTGGGAGATTAACGACATTGGTTGTGAGTATTGGTACCGGTATTTTAACTTGGCTGCTTACAAATAAGTCGTATCTGAATTAAGTACGCGTTGTTAAGCTATTGGTATTGGTGTTCACAATTGTGATAATACGTACGTTATTACGGGGACGCCCGGAGTCCGGATTTTGGTTGAATATTGATTTTGTATATTTGTATATATATTCATATATTCATTGCTGTTTAGTGAAACTGCTTTTGACTTTCAGCTTGTAAGTCTCTCTCCGTGTTCTCTGTTCCTTCCCCTTCGGGGGGGGGGGGGGGGGGGGGAAAGGAGGGGGGCGAACGGCGCTTGCTGTTTGCTGTCTGCCACCGGTTTAACAGCCAGTCCGGCTTTGAAATGTGACAGATTTATTTGTAATTGTGGTAATTGTGGTACTTGTGTAACTTTGTTCAGGTATCCATGTTAATTTTGAAACTTTGTAAAATGGGAAACAGTTTACCGAAGGGGGGATTCTTAAGGGCTCTCCCTTGGGATGTATATTAAGACACTGGAAAAAGTTTGGGGGTGATCTCCTTACTCGTAAAAAGTTAGTAGAATATTGTAATCACTGGTGGCCTTTGTATAGTCTAGATGATAAGGAGAAATGGCCTGAGAACGGGAGTATAAGCTACAACACAATACTGCAATTAATGTTGTTCTGTAGACGAGAGGGAAAGTGGGATGAGATGCCGTATGTGAATTTGTTCTTTGCATTACAGGATGATTATGATGTGTGTAAGGAATGTGGTTTGATTGTAAGCAAAGGTGAGGTATTGGCGTTAGAGGCAGGGAAAAGGAAAGTGCCTAAGCATTATTGTTCAGCATGCAGCATCGGCAGGCGGTGAAACAAGTATAAGGAGGAAAGAGAGGAGGAGGAGAACGAGGAGGATGTTCAAATGTTAGTTGGACCGAGAAGGGATAGAAGGGATAATGGACAGAGTGATTCGGATAGTACCGATGATGAAGCAGGTTTCAGTCCGGTGGCGGGTAGGACTAGGCAGAGAAATGCTAATATACAAGCCCCTCTCAGACAAGCACTAGGACCGGAGGGGCCGGTCTGGGTAAAAGTGCCATTTTCTGTATCGGATTTAAAATCCTGGAGGGAGATGGCAGGGGTATATAGGGAGGACCCTGAACGGGTAGCAAAGGTTATGGAAACTATAATTGAAAATCATGATCCGGATTGGAAAGATTTGCAAATTATTTTGAATAACTTAGTGATTTTCGAGGAAAAACGACTTATTTTGGCCAAGGCCAGAGAGGAGGCTGAACGAGTGCATGTTCAAGCTGCACAAGCAGGACGGCTAGATGAACATTTTCCTCCCAATAAACCTAATTGGGACCCCAACATTCCTGCTCAGAGGTTGTTATTGACTGAATACTAACGATTGATTTTGCATGGTGTTCGGAATGCTATTCCAAAGTCAAAGAACTGGTCTAAATTGTATCAGGTCGTTCAAGGAAAGAATGAGGATCCCTCCTCTTTCCTTGAGAGACTAACAGAGGCTGCAAGAAAATACACCGATTTGAATCCAGAAAATTATGTAGATGCTGTCTCGTTAATACACATTTTTATGGGACAATCTAGTGCAGATATAAAACGAAAATTGCAGAAAATAGAGGGGGCAGATGCCCGCTCGCTAGACAAAATGTTAGAGAATGCCTGGAAAGTGTATAACAACAGAGAAAAGGTAGAGGAAGAAAGAAAGAAAAAAGAGATGTTTAAAAACAACCAGCAGCTGGCAGCAGCTATAGCCCAGGAAACTGGTACGGTCAGAGAACGGAACTATCCAGGGGGGCCAAAGGGAAGAAAATCTTCCGATGAAGTACCAGGGGCTGGAAAGCAATTAGAAAAAAATCAGTGTGCTTTCTGCAAGCAGAAAGGGCACTGGAAAAAGGAGTGTCTGCAATTAGGTCGGCGAGGCCTTGGGAAAATGCCAAGGAAAGCTGCTAACATGATGACTTTAGATTCAGACTGAGGAGGACTGGGGGAAGAATCGAAACCCTCCCCAACAGAACCCCTGGTTATAGTAAGGTTGGAAAATGAGAAAGTAAAATTTTTAGTAGACATGAGAACTACCTATTCAGTATTAAATACATGCAAGGGTAATTTGAGTGATCAAAGCATGCCAATTATTGGTGCCACAGGGCAGAAAGAAGATCAGCCATTTTTCCAGCCTTTAAAATTTGGAATTGGGAAAAGGGTGTTAACCCATCAATTTCTCTACATACCAGATTGCCCTATGCTGCTGTTAGGATGAGATATGCTAAGTAAATTGAATGCACAAATTACTTCTACAAAAGGAAAAATCAAAAACCATTATCCCTGGACGTGCCTGTGCATCAATACCAACCTGGAGACTGGGTGTACCTGAGGACGTGGTCAGATGAACCGCTAAAAGAGAAGTGGAAAGGACCTTTCCACATTTTGCTCACCACCTACACAGCTGTCAAGCTTGAAGGAGTCACTCAGTGGATACATCACATCAGGATCAAACCAGCCTCATCACCAGAATGGACTGTAAAACAAGAGAGACCTTTATGTTTAAGATTAACTCGGGGATCACAAGGTTCTGGGTTCTCTCTCTTGCAGTGATGTCAGGAAATGCAGAAATTGATACAGATGGAGAGGCCAATACAGACATAGATGAGAACTTAATACTAACTTTGATACAAGGGTTTAGTAGAATGCGCAATCTTACTAGTGTGACAGCATGCATCCCAATTCCTCATTCAGCCAGTCAGCCTATCCCCTGGGGTATCATACCAATGAATTCATCCTTGTTGGAAGCATGTGATAACATCACAAAAGCCTTTAAACAGGCTAACGCTTCCTATTCTTTAGACAGAATAAGTGTAGACAAAAAGGTAGTGATGTTTTGCAAGACACTACTCACTGGAGATCAGGAGACAACAGGACAGTATTCGGGAGGGGTGGAGAGGGACAGTGTCTCAGAGGATGACAACCCTTAAACGCTCAGTTTTTGCAAACTGCATTACCAGCCTCCAGAAGACAAGCTGCAGGATTGTTGAGACTCTGTGTTACTGATAACATGATACCTAATGTGACCACTGTTCCAGAATGTACTAAGCTTAGAAGGAAACTCAAAACTTGGACCACATCTCTGGGAGGGTATTGGAAATATATAGGCAAGATAGATTGGTGCTTTAATTGGAGCATGAAAGCCATTTATAACATCAGGAGAGCTAATTGTAGGCGCCTCAATGTACAACTTGAATGGGGATTTCAAAGTTTTCTATTACCAGGACTAATGGCTTTAGAAAATTGGATGTTAATAGAAAGATTTGACTCGGCAAGTAGAATCCTTGTCAAGAGCCACTCAAAAGGGATTCCAAATTGTTAATAAACAGATCCAAGCCAATACTAAAATGACTCTGCAAAATAGACCGGCCTTAGACTTGCTATTGGTCAAAGAACAAGGAGTGTGTGGATATCTTAAGTTAGACAAAGAGCACTGCTGCATCCACATCCCAAACATCACTGATAACCTGCAAGAGCAATTGGATAAAATGGGGAGAGTAGCAAAAGACAGCAGGGCAATCAGGGATGCAGCAGAAAACAGTTGGCTCAACAAAATCCTTCAAGAATTAGGTGGATTGTCTCTAAAAGGATGGTTAGCCGCATTGTTAGAGGGAATAGTTTATGCAGTTGTGATTATAGTTATCATAGGGATCTGCGTGGGTTGTGTTAAGACAATCATTGAGAAAAGTATATGGAAGTAGTGAGATAATAAATCTAACTACTTCCAAAGGGAGGAATTGATACCAGACGGTTTAGCAACGGTTTAGCAAGAGTAGGCCTCAGAGTAGGCTCTAAAAGGCCTGCTCTGTTACCTTTACACAGAATCAACTTTCCTGTCAGTAATTTTCCTTTCAGCTAGAATAACAGAGAATAACAGTATGTTCTGAAGCAAACTGCATGTTTTGTAGACAGAGTCTGCTTATAGGACTGATAACAGTGTTATAGTCGTCAATGATTCTTGCTTGCGCTTAGTCTTAGAAAATCCAAGGTCTCTGTTAAATTCCTTGCTAATTATAAAGAAGGGCCAAAGACAAACGGGACTGTGAAGAACAACTTTGTGATGTCTAAATTAACTTGATTCACAAACTCTGGCGCCAGAGAAGTCCAGTGAGAACCAGAACAACATCTTCTCCTTGAGGCCACCTGCACTTGTCAACAAGAAGGCCTCAACCATGCTTGCGCAGAAGCACAATTATGGGGGGATTGCAACCACTAGAGACCCCCAGGGACCACCCAAGACCCCTTCCCCAATTTAGTACGCATACGCAAAGACAATTACATAATGTATTAGCATATGCATAAGTTTCTTGGAATAGGTGGGCTTTTCTTGGAATTATATGAATATTCATTTTTCTATAATGTATATAATGAGTATGCTTTTGTTCCTAGGTGTGCATGCTAGGAGGAGAGATCCCCCATGCACCCAGCGCTGCAATAAACCAATGTCGGCTTTCTAAACTATCATTTGGTTTAGAGAGTTTTCTTGGTTACTATTTTCCAGTAACAGGGGGAATCTCAGAGAGAGCCGCCAGGAGCCTGCAGCTCGCGCCACAGCGGCTGACGAGACCTGGGTGGGGCCGGGAGTAACGGCGGCCCAGCCCCCCCCTCTATTAAAGAAGCCCTTAGGGAGCGCCAGCCACCAGGGTGGGCAAACAGGGCGCGGTGCGTCAGCCATGACACGGCAGTTTGCGCAAGGAGGGTGCTGAAGCTCTACCAGCTCCACCAGGGAGCAATGGTATCCACCCGGCAAAGAGCCAGGGCCTCTCTAAGGTCTGCACCCGCCACAACCGATGCAGTTTCCCAGACAGAGCTCCAGGGGGAACATGCTGCCACCCAGGTGTCCGGCTGCAGGGCCTGCCCTGCTCTCATGCCAGCATTGGACCGCAGCAGTGAGCACATCTGTGGGAGGTGTGCCCTCTGCTTAGTGAGAGAGCTCTGGGAGCAGGTGAATAGGTTGAGGAGTATCAGGGAGTGCAAGAGAGAGAGCGGCTATGGGAATTGCACCCTACCTTCCCTGGGACAGGCCAGACAGGCAGACAGGGCACATGACAAGGGGGAATTCCCTGTCTTCTCTCCGCCCAGCTAAACACAAGGACTTAAGGGATAGGGGGCAATGGCAACAAGTTCCTGCCTGGCGCAGCAGATGTGTCTCCTCCATGACTGCCCCACCTTCCCAGGTGCCCTTGCATAATAGGTATGAGGCTCTGCAAGGGGACCAGGACAATAATGAGGAGGATGGTTCAACAAGCTCGGACATGCTGTTGAGGTTAAGTTGACCCAAGCCCTGCATCAAAACAGTGTCCATCAAGAAAAAAAGACAGGTCATTGTCATGGGAGACTCTGTCCTGAAGGGAACAGAAGGCCTGATATGCAGACTGGACCCACTTCACAGTGAAACGTTGGGACCCCAAGGGCAAGGGGGATGTTGTAAATACTTTAATTACTCGACTATCCTGGGTGCTCAACTAAACAAAGGGAAGCCTTTACAATTTGGAGAGTGGTAATCTCACTTCAGATGGCTGGGCCTTGGGAGGGGCGGATGCACAAGAACATGGAGATAAGGGAATTGCAACAGCTACCTCAAAGGACGTGGCCTACGTGATCCCCGGACTGAGTTTGAGCAGAAGCAGGGGTCAGTCAGCGAACACAGTGAGGAAGACTACTGGCCTTCATCTGAAGACCCCTGAGGACCACCAGGAAAAACGACTGCGCATGCGAACGGACATTTGCATATCTCATGGCTATGTAAATGAGTTCTCGGAAATCCTATGACTATGTATAACTTTATGGTATATATTTTCTGGGAATTTGCCAAACCGGGGCGCACGATTTTGGTGGGACTACCCCCCGTGCTGCCCAGCGCTGAATAAACATACCTACTTTACAAGCTTGCCGGTTGTGGAGTCTGTTTTCCGCACGTCAACAGGGAAGTCTGCTGCCTCCCTGGGGCCTGAGTGAAAGATGTGAAGGCTTCTCACCCTGGTAAGGCCCTCAGATTATTATCCGTTATTGATTTTTCAGTTTGGCAGCAAGGAAGTAGCTATGAGAAATCAGAGGGCAATTAAGGGAGACTTCAGGGCCTTGGGTCGACTGGTTAAGGGATCAGGGGCACAAATAGTGTTCTCTTCTATCCCTCCAGTTGGAGGGAGTGATGAAGGAAGGAAAAGGAAGAGCCAGGAGATCAATACCTGGCTCCATGACTGGTGTCACTGGCACAACTTTGGGTTTTTCAATCATGGGTGGATCTACACAACACCAGGCCTGCTGGTGACAGATGGGGTACACCTGTCTCAAAGGGGGAAAAGGATCTTTTTGGAGGAGTTAGCAGGGCTTACTGAAAGAGCTTTAAACTAGTATTGAAGGGGGAAGGGGATAAAACCAGGCTTGCTAGAGACAAGCCTGGGGGCAGTATACCAATGTTTGTGGGAAGGTGTGCTAGTGAGGTTCTTCGGTCTGCTGTCTCAGTGGAGGCAGGGGATGGAGAGCCATGCGGCAGCAGGGACACAAGGGTTAGTGATGGGTTAGAAACCATGGAAGTGCCTGAGAATGGTCATGCAGGAATTAGGGCTTCTCCCCCCACAAAGGTGGCAGGATCAATAGCCCAACGGAAGCACATCTACACCAATGCACGCAGCATGGGCAACAAACAGGAGGAGCTGGAAGCCATTGTGCGGCAGGAAAACTATGACATAGTTGCCACCACGGAAACGTGGTGGGATGACTCGCACAACTGGAGTGCTGCAATGGATGGCTATAAACTCTTCAGAAGGGATAGGCAAGGAAAGAGAGGTGGTGGGGTGGCCCTGTATGTTAGGGAGTGTTTTGACTGTCTAGAGCTTGAGGATGGTGACGATAGGGTTGAGTGTTTATGGGTAAGGATCAGGGGGAAGGCCAACAAGGCAGATGTCATGGTGGGAGTCTGCTATAGACCACCCAACCAGGATGAAGAAGCAGATGAAATATTCTATAAGCAGCTGGGAGAAGTCATGCAATCAGTAGCCCTTGTTCTCGTGGGGGACTTCAACTTACCGGATGTCTACTGGACATACAATACAGCAGAGAGGAAACAGTCTCGGAGGTTCCTGGAGTGTGTGGGAGAGAACTTCCTGACACAGCTGGTGAGGGAGCCAACTAGGGAAAGCGCCCCGCTGGACCTGTTGTTTGCGAAGGACTTGTCAGTGATGTGATGGTTGGAGGCCATCTTGGTGTCCTGGTTTGGCCCAAACCAGGCCAATTAGTCTTAGAGAAACCAAGGTCACTGCTAAATTCCTCACTGCTTACGAGTGAAGAGCCGAAGGGAGGTCGCACCTGCAGGGAGGAGCAGACAGAGCAGGTGACCCAAGATTGACCAACAAGGTATTCCATCCCATACATGTCATTCTCACTTTCCTATTTATCACTAACCCACTGCCTCCTGGAGGTGGGGCCCAGGAGGGACGGGCCCTCCTGTCTCCCACTGATTGGTACCAGCTTTGCCAATTCTCCAGTTAAAAGCCTGCAGGTGTGATAGCAGGGAGAGCTACTGCATTTTCCCCTCTGCCTGTGCTGGGGGGAGCAACTCTGCCTGAGGAGGATTCCCAAGCTCTCGATCTTGGTTTTGTATATATTTGATTATTTCTATTATTATTATTATACTCTTTTTCATTATTATAGTTTATTAAAACTGTTTTAACTTTCCAACCTGTAAGTCTCTCTCCCTTTTCCCTTTCCCTTAGGGTGGGGGGGGGAGAGGGTTAACAGAGAGCGTCTGCCACCGGGTTAATAGCCGGCCCAGCTTTAAACCGTGACACTTGGGCACAGAGATCATGAAATGATAGAGTTTTCAGTTCTTGGGGAAGTAAGGAAGGGGGTCAGCAGAACTGCCACCTTGGACTTCCGGAGGGCAGACTTTGGCCTGTTTAGGAGCCTGGCTGACAGAGTCCCTTGGGACGCAGTCCTGAAGGGCAAAGGGGTCCAGGAAGGCTGGACACTCTTCAAGAAGGAAATCGTAAAGGCACAGGAGCAGGCCATCCCCATGTGCTGAAAGACAAGCCAGCAGGGAAGAAGACTGACCTGGATGAACAGGGAGCTTTGGCTGGAACTCAGGAAAAATAGGAGAGTTTATGACATTTGGAAGAAAGGGCAGGTGACTCAGGAGGACTACAAGGATGTTGTGAGGCTATGCAGGGAGAAAATTAGAAGGGCCAAAGCCCAGCTAGAACTTAATCTGGCCACTGCTGTAAAAGGCAATAAAAAATGTTTCTACAAATACATTAGCCACAAGATGAGGGCCAAGGAGAATGTCCATCCTTTATTGGATGCAGGAGGGAAACATAGTGACAAAGGCTGAGGAAAAAGCTGAGGTGCTTAATGCCTTCTTTGCCTCAGTCTTTAGTAGTAAGACCAGTTGTTCTCCAGGTAACCAGCCCCCTGAGCTGGAAGACAGGGATGGGGAGCAGAAAGAAGCCCAAATAATCCAAGGGGAAATGGTTAGTCACCTGCTATGCCACTTAAACATGCACAAGTCTAAGGGGTCCAGATGGGATCCACCCAAGGGTACTGAGGGAGATGGCAGAAGTACTCACCAAGCCACTTTCCCTCATTTATCAGCAGTCCTGGCTAACCAGGGAGGTCCCAGGTGACTGGAAGTTAGCAAATATGACACTCATATACAAGAAGGGCTGGAAGGAGGATCCGGGGAAGTACAGGTCTGTCAGTCTGACCTCTGTACTGGGGAAGGTTATGGAGCAGATCATCCTGAGTGTCATCACACGGTACATACAAGACACCCAGGCAATCAGGCCCAGTCAGCATGGGTTTGTGAAATGCAGGTCCTGCTTGACTAACCTGACCTCCTTCTATGACAAGGTGACCCACTTACTGGAGGAGGGAAAGGCCGTGGATGTTGTCTATCTAGACTTTAGTGAAGCCTTTGACACCATTTCCCACAGCATTCTCCTGGAGAAACTGACTGCTCGTGGCTTGGATGGGTGTACTGGTCGCTGGGTAAAAAACTGGCTGGATGGCCAGGCCCAAAGAGTTGTGGTGAATGGAGTTAAATCCAGTTGGCAGCCGGTCACAAGTGGTGTTCCCCAGTGCTCAGTATTGGGGCCAGCTCTCTTTAATATCTTCATCAATGAACTGGACGAGGGGATCAAGTGCACCCTCAGTAAGTTTGCAGATGACACCAAGTTGGGCAGGAGTGTTGATCTGCTTGAGGATAGGAAGGCTCTGCAGAGGGATCTGGACAGGCTGGATCGATGGGCCAAGGCCAACCGTGTGAGGTTCAACAAGGCCAAGTGTCGGGTTCTGCACTTGAGTCACAACAACCCCATGCAATGCTACAGGCTTGGGGAAGAGTGGCTGGAAAGCTGCCTGGCGGAAAAGGACCTGGGGGTGCTGGTCGATAGCCAGCTGAATACAAACCAGCAGTATACCCAGGTGGCCAAGGCGGCCAACAGCATCCTGGCTTGTATCAGAAATAGTGTGGCCAGCAGAATTAGGGAAGTGATCGTCCCCCTGTACTCGGCCCTGGTGAGGCTGCACCTCGAATACTGTCTTCAGTTTTGGGCCCCTCACTATAAGAAAGACATTGAGGTGCTGGAGCGAGTCCAAAGAAGGGCAACGAAGCTGGTGGAGGGTCTGGACAACAAGTCTTGTGAGGAGCGGCTGAGGGAACTGGCGGTATTTAGTCTGGAGAAAAGGAGTCTGAGGAGAAATCTTATTGCTGTCTACAACTACCTGAAAGGAGGTTGTAGCGAGGCGGATGTTAGTCCCTTCTCCCAAGTAGCAAGTGATAGGACGAGAGGAAAGGGCCTCAAGTTGTGCCAGAGGAGATTTAGATTGGATAACAGGAAAAATTTCTTCACTGAAAGGGTTATCAAGCATTGGAACAGGCTACCCAGGGAAGTGGTGGAGTCACCATCCCTGGAGGTATTTAAAAGACATGTAGATGTGGTGCTGAGGGACATGGTTTAGTGGTGGACTTGGCAGTGCGGGGTTAACAGTTGGACTTGGTGATCTTAACAGTCCTTTCCAACCAAAATGATTCTTTGATCACAAAGTGAAAAGACCTATGCCAAACAAACTGATATAGACTATGCCAGTTCAGAGCCTGACTTTCAAAGCATCTTTTTTTTTTTTAAATTGTGATTTGTGATTTTTTAGTCACATATAATTTAGTCTAGGTGGGCAAGTCAAGTTATCAAATAGCAAAACAAATCTACCCATCCAAGCCCCCTTGCCAAAATTTTCTTGGTTACTATTTTCCGGTAACAATCTGACTAAATTCAGATGACCTAAACCTGCACTTAAACATACAGTTTCTTTCACCAAATTTATAAATGTTTAAAAACACTCAAGCTAAAGAGAAAGACTTTCAAAGAAGTAAAACTGATCAGATCACTTCCGAGTGAAAAATACTTTAGGCAAACACTAGCAGTGTATCTACTACCTTCTCCCCAGTTTCCATTAAGTCATGCAAATAGTTGTTCTATAAAAAAAAAAAAAAACAAACAAAACACAACCAAAACCTAGAAAAAAAGTATGTTTTCGCCAAGTCCTCAGGCTTGCTGCTGTACAGCTGCATGCCGCCCTGTTCCGCAATCACTATTTCCAGCGCTATATCAGTGTTTTCACATACGTATTCCCCCGTACAGCACGCTTCTTGTGCGGCCTCTGAAGATCCATCAAGACAGTGTGTCCTGGTTTGGCCTAAAACAGACCAATTTTCCTTTCAGTGATTTTTACTTTCAGCTAAGTCTCTTCTAAGTAACTGCACTTTCTGAAACTAACTGCATGTTTTGTAGACAGTGTCTGCTTCCAGGACTGATAACGCTCGAAGTTTGTAGTTATCGCTGAGGCACCGGTAGGGATGTTATGCAGAAAGGCTCTTGCTGTACTTGTTCTTAGAGGAACCAAGGTCACTGCTAAATTCCTCACTGCTTACGAGTGAAGAGCCACAGGGGGGGTCACACCTGCAGGGAGGAGCGGACAGGGCAGGTGACCCAAAATTGACCAACAAAGGTATTCCATCGGGGATCACGAGGGTCTCGCCCCTTCTTCTTCCCCTTCTTGCCCCTTCTGGTATGGCCGGTGTCCAAAGAGGACTCTGTTTTCCTGCTGCCCCGGATCCCGATCCATGCATCCCTGAATCCAGTTCCCATCCGTCGCTGGGCCCAGCCTGGGCCTTCCCGGAGCCTGCCCTGCAGTGCCGGTGGTGATGTGACCGACATCAGGGGAGCTTGATCTTGGTTTTGTATATATTTGTATATATTTGATTATTTCTATTATTATACTCTTTTTCATTACTATAGTTTATTAAAACTGTTTTAACTTTCCAACCCGTAAGTCTCTCTCCCTTTTCCCTTTCCCTTCTGGGCGGGGGGGGGGGGGGGAGAGGGTTAACAGAGAGCGTTTGCCATCGGTTTAAAGCCGGCCCAGCTTTAAACCGTGACACAGTGCAAACGCTGACGGACGTTTTCCTGAGAAGACCGCTCACAAACTCCCCATCAGCCCGAGCCGCAAACACGCCAGTGCGTAACCCCCCCCGGTCCCGCCTTGTTAAAGTCTAAGGTACACCTGCACAGGCGGGTGTAGCCCCTTCTCGGGACCCGGCTCCGCGCATCGGCTCCTCCCTCCCTGGTCCACCCTCCCATACCTGTGCCCAGCAGCAGCCCCAGTGCGGCGATAAGACCGAGGGCAGCAGACGGCAGGCAACGTGGTCACTCAGCCTCGGCGGTGCAGGAAGGCGCTGCTCTCCCCATGCCCGTCCATGCAGATCCCCGGCTTGGAGGCGGGACGGGGCCGCAGCATGAGGCGGCGAGTGGGATGCCGACGCCTCCTCCTTTTCCTCCAAAGGCGCAGGGACGGGCAAAAGCTGCCGGGCCACAGCGGGGTGGGTCGGCGCAGCACGGAGATAATCACAAAGGGAAGGAGCCAGTGAATGAACGAGAGAGAGCAGCAGCTCCCCTCTGCTGAACGCACTGCGCCGACCCCCCCGCACCGACTCTGCTGCTTCTTCGTCCCACCTCCCATTGGCTAGCCACCCCATCCAACAGGCCCCACACTGTGTCTATAGGCCCAGCCCCACCCCCCGCCGCACTAGAGCCAATTCAAAAATAGGGAGGGGGCCTTTCCCCCTGTCACCCCCAGTGTCTTGCTTTGTGCCTTGCGGAAAAAGCCCTTCCTTTAGCTAGGCTAAGCCCTGCCCACTCCACTCCACCCCACCCTTCGCGTAGCGCGCAGCAGCTCTGCGGTCGCGGGATGGCCCTACGCGTCAGCCCCTGAACCCACGTGATCGGCCGCGTACAGTCAATCACAGCGGCGCCTGCGTTGGTGCGGGAGCCCGCAGCGGTGATTGGTTGCGCTGGCAGCCACATGGCGGGGGGCTGTTCTCCCCCCCGCCGCTGCGAAAGGGTGCCCGTGGCCTGCGAGGGACCGGGCCGGGCACGCTGTCGGGGGCAGGGATGGGCAGAACCGCACCCCGCGGGGCAGGGACTTCCCCCGGGAAGGAGAGGAGTGAAACTCCATCTTGCGGAGTTTCAACTCCCTTCCAACACAAGCTCGTAACTGTTTTCTAAATAGCAACTGGAGCATCTTTACCACATATTCGTCTCTAGTTACAGCTGAAAGCAAACCAACAGCAGGACACTCCTCCCAAAAAAGCAGAATTAAATGAAAGTGGGTAAAAGTCAAACATATGCAAGAAACATTAACGGATTTTAAACAAATTGTGGTTTATTTTCCAGAAGGTAGGTGTGATGCCTGAGCTGCTCCCCTGTGGACGGCAACTCTGTTTCCAGAGGTCAGCACAAGCCTCCTCTTGTACTGCTCACTGCACTGCAGGATGCAAAGCATGTAAGTGACTGGCAAAACACATCATTTCCTTCCCTGTGGTACTCCATCTGTGTAAGGAGGGCAGAAGTCCTGGCAATACACCCCTGGTAACTCATACCCCACCATACCCAGGTACTCACATCATATTTGACTGTACAGCACTGCACTGCATGGCTCACTGGAGTCAAAGCTGTATCGTGCTCTCTTAGGGGATGGGACAAATTAGGACCTGCATATCAGATAAGTGACAACATGGGCATGGCGAGCAGTCCTGGCATGGCGGCAAGGGCAAGGCCCGCAGGTGACTCCGCACCTGCGTTGTGGGATGCGATGCCGTGGGTGCAGCAACCAGGAGGTGGCAGGTGCAAAATGCATTTGGGGTCCCCTGACAGGGCTGTGGAGGTAGCACATTTACTGCCCACTTTCCTGCGGAAACTCACACCATCTTTCCTCCCAAACATTAACCTTGTCAGACAGAAACTCCATGAAACCTCATCAGCCTCACTGATGCGCTGGCATTAGTATCTTTTTTTTTTTCTACTTCTTCCCAGCAAAGCAAAGGCATTCACTATCATGGGTCACACTTCGGGTACTCCAATGCAGCCTGGTCTTACGCTGAGCTGCTGGGCCAGGGGCCTGCCAGTTCTGCTCTGCATGGGCATGGAGGACCCAATCATGCTGCCTGTTCCGGGGAGCTCCCCGTGGGGAAAGCACACTGCCAGCACAACCCCCTGCATCACCTCCTTGGCAGTGCCTGGCAATGGCTGCCCTCTTGCACCCCTCGACTTCAAGAAGTGAACGTGACTGAGGCGCAGAGGAGGAAATACCCTGTGGTACTCCCGAGGGTGACATCTGTGGAAAGTCCTCCATACTGAGAGCTGTTTGCTTTATTGGATGCAACCTGCAGTTTGCAAACTCATAAGTGAATCCAGATATGTGCCTGAACACCTCAGCAATACTTCCCTCTCCAGCCCCTGAGATCTCATAGTCTCTGAGCACCAAGTTAGACTGCTTAAAGACAGGTGGAAGAAATTCAACCCAATGAACAAGCAAACGTGCAAACCCAAGTGCAAGTCGTCGTCGTCCCACCCTCTCCTCCCCAGGGCGCGGCGGGGCCGGCGGGCGGCGAGCGGGCAGGCAGCTCCCAGACTGTCGGTCGGTCAGCTCCTGGGCCTCCCCGGCCAGGCACGGCGGCAGCGCAGGCAGCGGGCTGCCTGCCTCGGTGTGCTTGCTCACTCATCTCGCTCTCTTTCCCCAGCACTGGCACAAAGGGAAGGGATGAGCTTTTAATGACAGCGTGACCTTTCTGCCACCTATAGAAAACAATCGAAGAGGAGGGGAGAGAGGAAACAGGGAGCATAGGCAGACTTTTACCGGTGGTGCGAGGGCGCCGCCTCGCCTTGCCTGGCGTGCCCCTGCCCTGCCCGCAGTCAGCACCTACCTGCCCACACCCGTACCGTCCGCCGGGCTGCCCCCGGCCCCGCAGGAGCAGCCCCGAGCAGCCTCCTTCCGCCGCTGCGGCGGCTCCCTGCGCCCTCCTGCCACCATCCGGCTCTCAACCGCCTTCAGCCACAGCGGCAGCGACCGCAGGCAGTGTGCTGCCATACAGTAGCCGCCAACGCCCGCGTACTTATTTGGGTGCTGGGAGCCTGCTTGATAAGACGCATACACAGCGCAGCACCCCCCCCCCACCCCCACCCCCCCCCCCCGCGGTATGGATTTCCCCCCTGCAGGGCTGCCTACCGTCTTTTTCCTTTCCGTTTCTGTTGTCAGGCTCCTGTTTATGTTGGGTGCCCAGTGCTTGGGCTATTTGTCCCCGGAGCGATAACAGTGACAGATTGATGCACAGCTTCTGGCTGGAAATCTGACCTCACAAATACAGCGATTCCATGTTAATAGTCAGGCAGAAGGGTGAACAGGGAAGGGAAAAACTTCCCAACTTGGCCTTGTGGTTGGTGAAGTCTTGGGTTGGGGGAAAAAAACAAAAACAAAAGCTACGGATCCAACTTGACGGTCTCTCTGTGGTCCATTACATTTTCACCCTGAGTTTGCTACACAGTGTTTCAGGGGAATGGATGCACCTCTGCTGTTTTTCAGGGTTGGGGGCTATGCTGTACTAGGTAGGGGCATTTCGAAATGACCAGCCCTTCTGCCAAAGGAAGTGCCAAAAGATGGCTTCACAACACCCAGTACAAAGTGCATGGTGGCTGTGTAGGAAGTCTGCTATGGATGGCAGAGGACTGAGCCTGCAGGACGGAGTCAGAAAGTTAAAGTGGGAATGCCAACCTACAGCATGCTCAGAATGAGCTCTAAAATATCAACCTTCATTTGAACAGAATCTGCTTGATTCTTCACTCTTTCAGGAGATGCTCTTGGGAAAAGTTTTGGTTTCTTGCTGTTAAATGCTAGGTTCCTGCAACATCCAAGGCTTGCAATGTTCTTCAATAAGAATTTTGGCATCATAAAGACATTTAATAGGTGTTTAATTTAGCTGTAGGCTTGGAGCTTGTTACAAAAAAAAATTGCAACTGGCCCATGCTGACCAAGGAGAGAGGCTAGGACACAAAGTATAGAATTATAAGGGTAATACTTTTATTCATGCACATGAGGTGTCCAAGCCAAATCGGGACACATCACAGAATCACAGAATGTTAGGGATTGGAAGGGACCTCGAAAGATCATCTAGTCCAATCCCCCTGCCGGGGCAGGATTGCCTAGACCATATCACACAGGAACGCGTCCAGGCGGGTTTTGAATGTCTCCAGAGAAGGAGACTCCACAACCTCTCTGGGCAGCCTGTTCCAGTGTTCAGTCACCCTCACCGTAAAGAAGTTTTTCCTCATACTTAAGTGGAACCTCCTGTGTTCCAGCTTGCACCCATTGCCCCTTGTCCTGTCAAGGGATGTCACTGAGAAGAGCCTGGCTCCATCCTCTTGACACTTGCCCTTTACATATTTATAAACATTAATGAGGTCACCCCTCAGTCTCCTCTTCTCCAAGCTAGAGAGACCCAGCTCCCTCAGCCTCTCCTCATAAGGGAGATGTTCCACTCCCTTAATCATCTTCGTGGCTCTGCGCTGGACTCTCTCTAGCAGTTCCCTGTCCTTCTTGAACTGAGGGGCCCAGAACTGGACACAATACTCCAGATGCGGCCTCACCAGGGCAGAGTAGAGGGGGAGGAGAACCTCTCTCAACCTGCTGACCACACCCCTTCTAATACACCCCAGGATGCCATTGGCCTTCTTGGCCACAAGGGCACACTGCTGGCTCATGGTCATCCTGTTGTCCACTAGGACCCCCAGGTCCCTTTCCCCTCTGCTGGTCTCCAACAGGTCTGCCCCCAACTTGTACTGGTACATGGGGTTGTTCTTGCCCAGATGCAGGACTCTACACTTGCCCTTGTTATATTTCATTAAATTTCTCCCCGCCCAACTCTCCAGCCTGTCCAGGTCTCTCTGAATGGCTGCGCAGCCTTCCGGCACATCAGCCACTCCTCCCAGTTTTGTGTCATCAGCGAACTTGCTGACAGCGCACTCTAATCCCTCATCCAAGTCATTAATGAATATATTGAATAGAACTGGTCCCAGTACTGACCCTTGCGGGACTCCGCTAGACACAGGCCTCCAACTGGACTCTGTCCCATTGACCACCACCCTCTGGCTTCTTTCCTTCAGCCAGTTCACAATCCACCTCACTACCCGATCATCCAGACCACACTTCCCCAGTTTAGCTGCGAGGATGCTGTGGGAGACCGTGTCAAACGCTTTACTGAAATCGAGATAGACCACATCCACAGCTTTACCATCATCTATCCACCGGGTAACATCCTCATAAAAGGCTATCAAGTTGGTTGAGCATGACTTCCCCTTGGTGAAGCCATGCTGAGTGCCCCTAATGATCCCCCTATCCTTGATGTGCCTAGAGACAGCACCAAGAACAAGTTATTCCATCACCTTTCCGGGGATGGAGGTGAGGCTGACCGGTCTATAGTTACCCGGGTCCTCCTTCTTGCCCTTTTTGAAGACTGGAGTGACATTCGCTTTCCTCCAGTCCTCAGGCACCTCTCCCGTTGCCCACGACTTAGCAAAGATGATGGAGAGTGGCCTATCAATGACTTCCGCCAGCTCCCTCAGCACCCGCGGGTGCATCCCCTCAGGGCCCATGGATTTATGGACGTCCAGGTTGCTTAATTGGTCCCTGACCCAGCCCTCATCAACCAAGACAGATTCCTCCTCTATCCTGACTTCTTCTGAGGCCTCAGGGGTCCGGGGCTCCTCAGGACAGCCTCCAGCAGTATAGACAGAGGCAAAGAAGGCATTCAGTAACTCCGCCTTCTTTTCATCCTCTGTCTCCAGGACCCCCACCTCATTCATCAGTGGGCCTACATTGCCTCTAGTGTTGGCTTTACCTGCAATGTATTTGAAGAAGCCCTTTCTGTTGTCCTTGACCTCTCTTGCAAGGTTTAATTCCAAGGAGGCCTTAGCTTTCCTAGTTGCCTCCCTACATCCTCTGACAACAGACTTATATTCCTCCCAAGTGGCCAGCCCCTCCTTCCACGATCTGTACACCCTCTTCTTCCACTTGAGTTTGCCCAGCAGTTCCCTGTTTAACCATGCAGGTCTCCTGGTACCCTTCCTTGACTTCCTACCTGTTGGGATGCTCTGATCTTGAGCTCGGAAGAAGCAGTCCTTGAATGCTAACCAACTATCTTGGGCCCCCTTACCTTCTAGTACCCTGTCCCATGGGATTTCCCCTAGCAATTGCTTGAAAAGGCCAAAGTTGGCCCTCCTGAAGTCCAGGGTTGTGATTCTGCTAGCTATTCTGTTCCTGCCACATGAGATCCTGAACTCTACCATCTCATGGTCACTACAACCAAGGCTGCCCTCAACCTTCACCTCTTCAACCAGACCCTCCTTGTTAGTGAGGATCAGATCCAGCAGCGCTCCTCTCCTAGTTGGCTCATCCACCATTTGCATCAGAAAGTTATCATCAATGCACTGGTGGAACCTCCTGGACTGGGGATGGCTGGCTGAGTAGGCCTCCCAGCAAATATCAGGGTAGTTGAAATCCCCCACAACAACCAGGCCCTGTAATTGAGAGACTGCTCTCAGCTGCCTGTAGAAGGCCTCATCACCCTCCTCATCCTGATCCAGTGGCCTGTAATAGACACCCACAACAGTATCACCCCTGCCAGACTGCCCCTTAATTCGCACCCACAAACTCTCAACTCGCTCCTGATCCGCCCCTGGATAGAACTCAATACATTCTAGCTGCACACTCACATAAAGAGCAACTCCACCACCTCTCCTTAGTGGCCTGTCTTTCCTGAACAGGACATAGCCATCCATGACCACATTCCAGTCATGCGAGGCATCCCACCAAGTCTCTGTAATTGCCACTAGATCATAGTCCCCCAACCGAACACGGATTTCTAACTCCTCCTGTTTATTCCCCATGCTGCGTGCATTGGTGTACAGGCATTTCAGGGAGCGAGCTGAGCACACCGATTTCACCCCAGGGGGATGGGAGGCCTCCTGGTCTACCTCAACACTAGAGCGTTGCCCCAGTGGTGCAAGCCCAGCTACTACCCCATCCCCCTTCGAATCTAGTTTAAAGCTCTCCAAATGAGCCCTGCTAATTCCTGTCCCAGAACCCTTTTGCCCCTGTGACATAAACCTTTCCCATGTATTACGGTCACGCCTGGTGTCTTATAAAACCAGCCATTATCAAAGAACCCAAAGCCCTGCCTGCAGCACCAGTCTCGTAGCCAGGCGTTAATAGAGAGAATCCTACTATTCCATCCCACGTCATCACCTGAAAATGGAAGGAGGGAGGAGAAAACAACTTGTGCCCCAGACTCTTTCACCAACCGTCCTAGGGCCTTGTAGTCTTTCTTCATCCCCTTCAGACTACGGGATGCAGCTTCTTCCCCACCTGTCTGGAAGATCAGCAGGGGGTAGTAGTCTGTGGCCTTCACCAGGTTGGGGAGTTGCCTGGTGATATCCCTGATTCAGGCTCCAGGCAGGCTGCAGACCTCCCTGTGATGGGGGTCAGCTCTGCATATTGGGCCCTCAGTTCCCTTTAGGAAGGAGTCTCCAACCACTAAAACTCTTCTCTTCTTCCTTGTGGAGGAGGTAGCTATACGCCTGTCAGGTTTTTCTGACTGTGGTGGGACCTCTGATATAGGTTGCCTCTCCACCACATCCCCATTGGACCAGCTGTATTCCACTAGGGCTTCATATCTATTGCTCAGAGGCACCTGTGGAGGCAAGGTAGGCAAGGAGGGCACTCGCCTTTTGCCACAGCCATAGACTTGCCTCCACTCACTCCTCTCCTCTAGGTTATTGTTTTCCACCTGAGAGGGGCAGAGTACAGGGGTCCCTTGATTCTGGGAGCTCTCCGGCAGGTGCTCCCATTTTTGTTGCAGGGAGGGCAGAGCCTGGCTCCACCAGTCTATCTCCATTTCAGCCTCCCGAATGCTCCTAAGCCTTTCTACTTTGGCTTGAAGCCTTTCAACCTGGCTTTGCAGCTGTGCCGCTCGGCCGAGCAGATCATCTACTTGCTCACAGCGCACACAGCCCCCTGACACCACAGAGACGGTGTAGCATTCCTTGCAGCCCGCAACCTGCACCATCGCCTCCTTCCGTGGGAGCTCTGTCTGGGTTCCCACATCCATTTTGGTCTTCTTCCACCGGGTAGATACCATTGTTCTTTCACTGAGCTGGGAAATACCTGTTGGTGCCACCCCTGGTTCACAGCTCCTTGGCACCTTCTTCGCCTTGTGCACTGGGAGGGAGTCAGCGCCCTCCCCAATGAGCTGCAAACGACTGCAGCCTCTCCTGCCCTGGAGGAGCCTCTCCTGCCCTGGGACACACCCAGTCACTGCTGACTCACACAGTCACTGCTGAGTCTCTCCCTTCTGGCCAGGGACTAGTCCCTGCCCTCCAGGAGACTTTTTATCACCCGATAACAGGGGGTGGAGCGTTTAAATCGCTTAAATCGCCCGCGGTGCCTCCACGGTGCCTCCGGTTACGCCCCCTCCTCTCCTGATTCGTTGCTGGGAACCTCCAGGTCCGGGTCCGGGGGAAGCAGCTCGGGGCTGATGCTCGCGGGGGGCTCAGGGGGGGCCCAGAGTACGAAAAACCGCCCGGTTAAGCCCGATGTCGCCCTCGCCCCCGCACTAACCTCAAGTCGCTGCCGCCGCTTTCGCTGCTGCTGCCGCTATCAACCACATCAAATGTGGTTTTATACAGGGTTTTTATATCTATCTTTTTTATATCTTTTTTATATCTTTTTTATATCTTTTTTATATCTTTTTTATATCTTTTTTATATCTTTCAAGCATTCAGGTACAACACAATTTTACTAATCACTACTTAACACATACACTACTAATTACTAATAGTAAAACTTCACAAAGCAACTATATTTCTGCACTGCCACTATCCATCTGCTTCTCTATTGCACCATCCCTGGAGTTGGTCTTGCTATAGTTACTTATCTATGACACCAGACACTGGGAGGGTTTCAAAGACAGAATAGACTAGACTATTCCAGTTGGAAGGGACCTACAACAATCATCTAGGCCAACTGCCTGACCAATTCAGGGCTTATCAAAAGTTAAAGCATGCTATTAAGGGCATTGTCCAAATGCCTATTAAACAGCAACAGGCTTGGGGCATTGACCATCTCTCTAGGAAGTTCCAGAGTTCTGTTCCAGTGTTTCACTACCCTCTCAGTAAAGAAATGCTTCCTAATGTCCAGTCTGAACCTCCCCTGACACAGCTGTGAGCCATTCCCATATGTCCTGTCACTGGATACCAGGGAGAAGAGATCAGCACCTCCCTCTCTACTTCCCCTCCTCAGGAAGCTGTAGAGAGCAATGAGGTCGCCCCTCAGCCTCCTTTTCTCCAAACTAGACAAACTGAGAGTCCTCAGCTGCTCCTCATAGGACATGCCTTCCAGCCCTATCACCAGCTTTGTTGCCCTCCTCTGGATGCATTCAAGGACCTTCTTAAATTGTGGGGCTGTATTGTGTTTCTATGGTGTCCTGGTTTCATGGGGATAAAATTTATTGAATCAAGTTTCTGTTCTATTTTGTTTCAGTTTGTGGCCAGCCATGGTGATCAAGGCCATTAGCAGTTAAATCCAGGGCAGCTGACCCAGGCTGTCCCACAGGTGTATTCTATAACATTAATGTCAGGTTCACTATAAAAGGGAAAGCTTGGGGGGGAGGGGTTGGGCTCTTTTTTCTCTGCTCTTTTCTCTATTCCCCCCCTCCCCTCCCCTCCCCTTTTTCCTCTTTCTTCTCTCCTTTCTTTCTTTCTCAATGATTGGTAGCTCTGGAGGAACTTGCCACCACTCTGTGGGTTAAGTATAATTTTGTGTGTTTTGTATTAGCATTGATATTGTTTTCCTTATTTTATTAAATATGTTTAAAATTTTAACCCCTGAGTCTCCCTCCTTTTTCCCAATTTCCTTTCTTGATTGGGCAAGGGACATTGGGTGATAGAACAACTGCTTATTGTTTAGCCCTGTGTGTGGGCTAAATGAAGACACATGGCAAGGTTTTGGTAGCAGGGGGGCTACAGGGGTGGCTTCTGTGAGAAGCTGCTAGAAGCTTCCCCTATGTCCAATAGAGCCAATGCCAGCCAACTCCAAGATAGACCCACCGCTGGCCAAAGCTGAGCCAATCAGCAATGGTGGTAGCACCTGTGATAACATTTAAGAAGGGAGAAAAGAAAACTACTGTGCAAAAACAGTATCTGGAAGAGCGGAGTGAGAATATGTGAGAGAAACAACTCTGCGGACACCAAGGTCAGTGAAGAAGGAGGGGGAGGAGGTGCTCCAGGGGCCAGAGCAGAGATTCCCCTGCAGCCCATGGTGAAGACCAGGGTGAGGCAGGTTGTCCCCCTGCAGTCCATGGTGGAGCAGATATCCACCCTGCATCCTGTGGAGGACCCCACGCTGGAGCAGGTGGATGTGCCCGAAGGAGGCTGTGACCCCGTGGAAACCCCCACTGGAGCAGGCTCCTGGCAGGACCTGTGACCCTGTGGAGAGGAGCTCACACTGGAGCAGGTTTTTTGGCAGGATATGTGACCTCATGGGAAACCCATGGTGGAGCAGTCTGTTCCTGAAGGACTGTACCCTGTGGAAGGGACCCACGCTGGAGCAGTTCATGAAGAACTGCAGCCCATAGGAAAGACTCACATTGGAGAAGTTCATGGAGGACTGTCTCCTGTGGGAGGGATCCCATGCTAGAGCAGGGGAAGGGTGTGAGGAGTCCTCTGCCTGAGGAGGAAGGAGCAGCAGAAACAACATAGAATCATAGAATCATTTTGGTTGGAAAGGACTGTTAAGATCACCAAGTCCAACTGTTAACCCCGCACTGCCAAGTCCACCACTAAACCATGTCCCTCAGCACCACATCTACATGTCTTTTAAATACCTCCAGGGATGGTGACTCCACCACTTCCCTGGGTAGCCTGTTCCAATGCTTGATAACCCTTTCAGTGAAGAAATTTTTCCTGTTATCCAATCTAAATCTCCTCTGGCACAACTTGAGGCCCTTTCCTCTCGTCCTATCACTTGCTACTTGGGAGAAGGGACTAACATCCGCCTCGCTACAACCTCCTTTCAGGTAGTTGTAGACAGCAATAAGATTTCTCCTCAGACTCCTTTTCTCCAGACTAAATACCGCCAGTTCCCTCAGCCGCTCCTCACAAGACTTGTTGTCCAGACCCTCCACCAGCTTCGTTGCCCTTCTTTGGACTCGCTCCAGCACCTCAATGTCTTTCTTATAGTGAGGGGCCCAAAACTGAAGACAGTATTCGAGGTGCAGCCTCACCAGGGCCGAGTACAGGGGGACGATCACTTCCCTAATTCTGCTGGCCACACTATTTCTGATACAAGCCAGGATGCTGTTGGCCGCCTTGGCCACCTGGGTATACTGCTGGTTTGTATTCAGCTGGCTATCGACCAGCACCCCCAGGTCCTTTTCCGCCAGGCAGCTTTCCAGCCACTCTTCCCCAAGCCTGTAGCATTGCATGGGGTTGTTGTGACTCAAGTGCAGAACCCGACACTTGGCCTTGTTGAACCTCACACGGTTGGCCTTGGCCCATCGATCCAGCCTGTCCAGATCCCTCTGCAGAGCCTTCCTATCCTCAAGCAGATCAACACTCCTGCCCAACTTGGTGTCATCTGCAAACTTACTGAGGGTGCACTTGATCCCCTCATCCAGTTCATTGATGAAGATATTAAAGAGAGCTGGCCCCAATACTGAGCACTGGGGAACACCACTTGTGACCGGCTGCCAACTGGATTTAACTCCATTCACCACAACTCTTTGGGCCTGGCCATCCAGCCAGTTTTTTACCCAGCGACCAGTACACCCATCCAAGCCACGAGCAGTCAGTTTCTCCAGGAGAATGCTGTGGGAAATGGTGTCAAAGGCTTCACTAAAGTCTAGATAGACAACATCCACGGCCTTTCCCTCCTCCAGTAAGTGGGTCACCTTGTCATAGAAGGAGGTCAGGTTAGTCAAGCAGGACCTGCATTTCACAAACCCATGCTGACTGGGCCTGATTGCCTGGGTGTCTTGTATGTACCGTGTGATGACACTCAGGATGATCTGCTCCATAACCTTCCCCAGTACAGAGGTCAGACTGACAGACCTGTACTTCCCCGGATCCTCCTTCCAGCCCTTCTTGTATATGAGTGTCATATTTGCTAACTTCCAGTCACCTGGGACCTCCCTGGTTAGCCAGGACTGCTGATAAATGAGGGAAAGTGGCTTGGTGAGTACTTCTGCCATCTCCCTCAGTACCCTTGGGTGGATCCCATCTGGACCCCTTAGACTTGTGCATGTTTAAGTGGCATAGCAGGTGACTAACCATTTCCCCTTGGATTATTTGGGCTTCTTTCTGCTCCCCATCCCTGTCTTCCAGCTCAGGGGGCTGGTTACCTGGAGAACAACTGGTCTTACTACTAAAGACTGAGGCAAAGAAGGCATTAAGCACCTCAGCTTTTTCCTCAGCCTTTGTCACTATGTTTCCCTCCTGCATCCAATAAAGGATGGACATTCTCCTTGGCCCTCATCTTGTGGCTAATGTATTTGTAGAAACATTTTTTATTGCCTTTTACAGCAGTGGCCAGATTAAGTTCTAGCTGGGCTTTGGCCCTTCTAATTTTCTCCCTGCATAGCCTCACAACATCCTTGTAGTCCTCCTGAGTCACCTGCCCTTTCTTCCAAATGTCATAAACTCTCCTATTTTTCCTGAGTTCCAGCCAAAGCTCCCTGTTCATCCAGGTCAGTCTTCTTCCCTGCTGGCTTGTCTTTCAGCACATGGGGATGGCCTGCTCCTGTGCCTTTACGATTTCCTTCTTGAAGAGTGTCCAGCCTTCCTGGACCCCTTTGCCCTTCAGGACTGCGTCCCAAGGGACTCTGTCAGCCAGGCTCCTAAACAGGCCAAAGTCTGCCCTCCGGAAGTCCAAGGTGGCAGTTCTGCTGACCCCCTTCCTTACTTCCCCAAGAACTGAAAACTCTATCATTTCATGATCTCTGTGCCCAAGTGTCACGGTTTAAAGCTGGGCCGGCTATTAACCCGGTGGCAGACGCTCTCTGTTAACCCTCTCCCCCCCCCACCCTAAGGGAAAGGGAAAAGGGAGAGAGACTTACAGGTTGGAAAGTTAAAACAGTTTTAATAAACTATAATAATGAAAAAGAGTATAATAATAATAATAGAAATAATCAAATATATACAAAACCAAGATCGAGAGCTTGGGAATCCTCCTCAGGCAGAGTTGCTCCCCCCAGCACAGGCAGAGGGGAAAATGCAGTAGCTCTCCCTGCTATCACACCTGCAGGCTTTTAACTGGAGAATTGGCAAAGCTGGTACCAATCAGTGGGAGACAGGAGGGCCCGTCCCTCCTGGGCCCCACCTCCAGGAGGCAGTGGGTTAGTGATAAATAGGAAAGTGAGAATGACATGTATGGGATGGAATACCTTGTTGGTCAATCTTGGGTCACCTGCTCTGTCTGCTCCTCCCTGCAGGTGCGACCTCCCTTCGGCTCTTCACTCGTAAGCAGTGAGGAATTTAGCAGTGACCTTGGTTTCTCTAAGACTAATTGGCCTGGTTTGGGCCAAACCAGGACACCAAGATGGCCTCCAACCATCACATCACTGACAAGTCCTTCGCAAACAACAGGTCCAGCGGGGCGCTTTCCCTAGTTGGCTCCCTCACCAGCTGTGTCAGGAAGTTCTCTCCCACACACTCCAGGAACCTCCGAGACTGTTTCCTCTCTGCTGTATTGTATGTCCAGTAGACATCCGGTAAGTTGAAGTCCCCCACGAGAACAAGGGCTACTGATTGCATGACTTCTCCCAGCTGCTTATAGAATATTTCATCTGCTTCTTCATCCTGGTTGGGTGGTCTATAGCAGACTCCCACCATGACATCTGCCTTGTTGGCCTTCCCCCTGATCCTTACCCATAAACACTCAACCCTATCGTCACCATCCTCAAGCTCTAGACAGTCAAAACACTCCCTAACATACAGGGCCACCCCACCACCTCTCTTTCCTTGCCTATCCCTTCTGAAGAGTTTATAGCCATCCATTGCAGCACTCCAGTTGTGCGAGTCATCCCACCACGTTTCCGTGGTGGCAACTATGTCATAGTTTTCCTGCCGCACAATGGCTTCCAGCTCCTCCTGTTTGTTGCCCATGCTGCGTGCATTGGTGTAGATGTGCTTCCGTTGGGCTATTGATCCTGCCACCTTTGTGGGGGGAGAAGCCCTAATTCCTGCATGACCATTCTCAGGCACTTCCATGGTTTCTAACCCATCACTAACCCTTGTGTCCCTGCTGCCGCATGGCTCTCCATCCCCTGCCTCCACTGAGACAGCAGACCGAAGAACCTCACTAGCACACCTTCCCACAAACATTGGTATACTGCCCCCAGGCTTGTCTCTAGCAAGCCTGGTTTTATCCCCTTCCCCCTTCAATACTAGTTTAAAGCTCTTTCAGTAAGCCCTGCTAACTCCTCCAAAAAGATCCTTTTCCCCCTTTGAGACAGGTGTACCCCATCTGTCACCAGCAGGCCTGGTGTTGTGTAGATCCACCCATGATTGAAAAACCCAAAGTTGTGCCAGTGACACCAGTCATGGAGCCAGGTATTGATCTCCTGGCTCTTCCTTTTCCTTCCTTCATCACTCCCTCCAACTGGAGGGATAGAAGAGAACACTATTTGTGCCCCTGATCCCTTAACCAGTCGACCCAAGGCCCTGAAGTCTCCCTTAATTGCCCTCTGATTTCTCATAGCTACTTCCTTGCTGCCAAACTGAAAAATCAATAACGGATAATAATCTGAGGGCCTTACCAGGGTGAGAAGCCTTCACATCTTTCACTCAGGCCCCAGGGAGGCAGCAGACTTCCCTGTTGACGTGCGGAAAACAGACTCCACAACCGGCAAGCTTGTAAAGTAGGTATGTTTATTCAGCGCTGGGCAGCACGGGGGGTAGTCCCACCAAAATCGTGCGCCCCGGTTTGGCAAATTCCCAGAAAATATATACCATAAAGTTATACATAGTCATAGGATTTCCGAGAACTCATTTACATAGCCATGAGATATGCAAATGTCCGTTCGCATGCGCAGTCGTTTTTCCTGGTGGTCCTCAGGGGTCTTCAGATGAAGGCCAGTAGTCTTCCTCACTGTGTTCGCTGACTGACCCCTGCTTCTGCTCAAACTCAGTCCGGGGATCACGTAGGCCACGTCCTTTGAGGTAGCTGTTGCAATTCCCTTATCTCCATGTTCTTGTGCATCCGCCCCTCCCAAGGCCCAGCCATCTGAAGTGAGATTACCACTCTCCAAATTGTAAAGGCTTCCCTTTGTTTAGTTGAGCACCCAGGATAGTCGAGTAATTAAAGTATTTACAACATCCCCCTTGCCCTTGGGGTCCCAACGTTTCACTGTGAAGTGGGTCCAGTCTGCATATCAGGCCTTCTGTTCCCTTCAGGACAGAGTCTCCCATGACAATGACCTGTCTTTTTTTCTTGATGGACACTGTTTTGATGCAGGGCTTGGGTCAACTTAACCTCAACAGCATGTCCGAGCTTGTTGAACCATCCTCCTCATTATTGTCCTGGTCCCCTTGCAGAGCCTCATACCTATTATGCAAGGGCACCTGGGAAGGTGGGGCAGTCATGGAGGAGACACATCTGCTGCGCCAGGCAGGAACTTGTTGCCATTGCCCCCTATCCCTTAAGTCCTTGTGTTTAGCTGGGCGGAGAGAAGACAGGGAATTCCCCCTTGTCATGTGCCCTGTCTGCCTGTCTGGCCTGTCCCAGGGAAGGTAGGGTGCAATTCCCATAGCCGCTCTCTCTCTTGCACTCCCTGATACTCCTCAACCTATTCACCTGCTCCCAGAGCTCTCTCACTAAGCAGAGGGCACACCTCCCACAGATGTGCTCACTGCTGCGGTCCAATGCTGGCATGAGAGCAGGGCAGGCCCTGCAGCCGGACACCTGGGTGGCAGCATGTTCCCCCTGGAGCTCTGTCTGGGAAACTGCATCGGTTGTGGCGGGTGCAGACCTTAGAGAGGCCCTGGCTCTTTGCCGGGTGGATACCATTGCTCCCTGGTGGAGCTGGTAGAGCTTCAGCACCCTCCTTGCGCAAACTGCCGTGTCATGGCTGACGCACCGCGCCCTGTTTGCCCACCCTGGTGGCTGGCGCTCCCTAAGGGCTTCTTTAATAGAGGGGGGGGCTGGGCCGCCGTTACTCCCGGCCCCACCCAGGTCTCGTCAGCCGCTGTGGCGCGAGCTGCAGGCTCCTGGCGGCTCTCTCTGAGATTCCCCCTGTTACTGGAAAATAGTAACCAAGAAAACTCTCTAAACCAAATGATAGTTTAGAAAGCCGACATTGGTTTATTGCAGCGCTGGGTGCATGGGGGATCTCTCCTCCTAGCATGCACACCTAGGAACAAAAGCATACTCATTATATACATTATAGAAAAATGAATATTCATATAATTCCAAGAAAAGCCCACCTATTCCAAGAAACTTATGCATATGCTAATACATTATGTAATTGTCTTTGCGTATGCGTACTAAATTGGGGAAGGGGTCTTGGGTGGTCCCTGGGGGTCTCTAGTGGTTGCAATCCCCCCATAATTGTGCTTCTGCGCAAGCATGGTTGAGGCCTTCTTGTTGACAAGTGCAGGTGGCCTCAAGGAGAAGATGTTGTTCTGGTTCTCACTGGACTTCTCTGGTGCCAGAGTTTGTGAATCAAGTTAATTTAGACATCACAAAGTTGTTCTTCACAGTCCCGTTTGTCTTTGGCCCTTCTTTATAATTAGCAAGGAATTTAACAGAGACCTTGGATTTTCTAAGACTAAGCGCAAGCAAGAATCATTGACGACTATAACACTGTTATCAGTCCTATAAGCAGACTCTGTCTACAAAACATGCAGTTTGCTTCAGAACATACTGTTATTCTCTGTTATTCTAGCTGAAAGGAAAATTACTGACAGGAAAGTTGATTCTGTGTAAAGGTAACAGAGCAGGCCTTTTAGAGCCTACTCTGAGGCCTACTCTTGCTAAACCGTTGCTAAACCGTCTGGTATCAATTCCTCCCTTTGGAAGTAGTTAGATTTATTATCTCACTACTTCCATATACTTTTCTCAATGATTGTCTTAACACAACCCACGCAGATCCCTATGATAACTATAATCACAACTGCATAAACTATTCCCTCTAACAATGCGGCTAACCATCCTTTTAGAGACAATCCACCTAATTCTTGAAGGATTTTGTTGAGCCAACTGTTTTCTGCTGCATCCCTGATTGCCCTGCTGTCTTTTGCTACTCTCCCCATTTTATCCAATTGCTCTTGCAGGTTATCAGTGATGTTTGGGATGTGGATGCAGCAGTGCTCTTTGTCTAACTTAAGATATCCACACACTCCTTGTTCTTTGACCAATAGCAAGTCTAAGGCCGGTCTATTTTGCAGAGTCATTTTAGTATTGGCTTGGATCTGTTTATTAACAATTTGGAATCCCTTTTGAGTGGCTCTTGACAAGGATTCTACTTGCCGAGTCAAATCTTTCTATTAACATCCAATTTTCTAAAGCCATTAGTCCTGGTAATAGAAAACTTTGAAATCCCCATTCAAGTTGTACATTGAGGCGCCTACAATTAGCTCTCCTGATGTTATAAATGGCTTTCATGCTCCAATTAAAGCACCAATCTATCTTGCCTATATATTTCCAATACCCTCCCAGAGATGTGGTCCAAGTTTTGAGTTTCCTTCTAAGCTTAGTACATTCTGGAACAGTGGTCACATTAGGTATCATGTTATCAGTAACACAGAGTCTCAACAATCCTGCAGCTTGTCTTCTGGAGGCTGGTAATGCAGTTTGCAAAAACTGAGCGTTTAAGGGTTGTCATCCTCTGAGACACTGTCCCTCTCCACCCCTCCCGAATACTGTCCTGTTGTCTCCTGATCTCCAGTGAGTAGTGTCTTGCAAAACATCACTACCTTTTTGTCTACACTTATTCTGTCTAAAGAATAGGAAGCGTTAGCCTGTTTAAAGGCTTTTGTGATGTTATCACATGCTTCCAACAAGGATGAATTCATTGGTATGATACTCCAGGGGATAGGCTGACTGGCTGAATGAGTAATTGGGATGCATGCTGTCACACTAGTAAGATTGCGCATTCTACCAAACCCTTGTATCAAAGTTGTTAGAATTAAGTTCTCATTTATGTCTGTATTGGCCTCTCCATCTGTATCAATTTCTGCATTTCCTGACATCACTGCAAGAGAGAGAACCCAGAACCTTGTGATCCCCGAGTTAATCTTAAACATAAAGGTCTCTCTTGTTTTACAGTCCATTCTGGTGATGAGGCTGGTTTGATCCTGATGTGATGTATCCACTGAGTGACTCCTTCAAGCTTGACAGCTGTGTAGGTGGTGAGCAAAATGTGGAAAGGTCCTTTCCACTTCTCTTTTAGCGGTTCATCTGACCACGTCCTCAGGTACACCCAGTCTCCAGGTTGGTATTGATGCACAGGCACGTCCAGGGATAATGGTTTTTGATTTTTCCTTTTGTAGAAGTAATTTGTGCATTCAATTTACTTAGCATATCTCATCCTAACAGCAGCATAGGGCAATCTGGTATGTAGAGAAATTGATGGGTTAACACCCTTTTCCCAATTCCAAATTTTAAAGGCTGGAAAAATGGCTGATCTTCTTTCTGCCCTGTGGCACAAATAATTGGCATGCTTTGATCACTCAAATTACCCTTGCATGTATTTAATACTGAATAGGTAGTTCTCATGTCTACTAAAAATTTTACTTTCTCATTTTCCAACCTTACTATAACCAGGGGTTCTGTTGGGGAGGGTTTCGATTCTTCCCCCAGTCCTCCTCAGTCTGAATCTAAAGTCATCATGTTAGCAGCTTTCCTTGGCATTTTCCCAAGGCCTCGCCGACCTAATTGCAGACACTCCTTTTTCCAGTGCCCTTTCTGCTTGCAGAAAGCACACTGATTTTTTTCTAATTGCTTTCCAGCCCCTGGTACTTCATCGGAAGATTTTCTTCCCTTTGGCCCCCCTGGATAGTTCCGTTCTCTGACCGTACCAGTTTCCTGGGCTATAGCTGCTGCCAGCTGCTGGTTGTTTTTAAACATCTCTTTTTTCTTTCTTTCTTCCTCTACCTTTTCTCTGTTGTTATACACTTTCCAGGCATTCTCTAACATTTTGTCTAGCGAGCGGGCATCTGCCCCCTCTATTTTCTGCAATTTTCGTTTTATATCTGCACTAGATTGTCCCATAAAAATGTGTATTAACGAGACAGCATCTACATAATTTTCTGGATTCAAATCGGTGTATTTTCTTGCAGCCTCTGTTAGTCTCTCAAGGAAAGAGGAGGGATCCTCATTCTTTCCTTGAACGACCTGATACAATTTAGACCAGTTCTTTGACTTTGGAATAGCATTCCGAACACCATGCAAAATCAATCGTTAGTATTCAGTCAATAACAACCTCTGAGCAGGAATGTTGGGGTCCCAATTAGGTTTATTGGGAGGAAAATGTTCATCTAGCCGTCCTGCTTGTGCAGCTTGAACATGCACTCGTTCAGCCTCCTCTCTGGCCTTGGCCAAAATAAGTCGTTTTTCCTCGAAAATCACTAAGTTATTCAAAATAATTTGCAAATCTTTCCAATCCGGATCATGATTTTCAATTATAGTTTCCATAACCTTTGCTACCCGTTCAGGGTCCTCCCTATATACCCCTGCCATCTCCCTCCAGGATTTTAAATCCGATACAGAAAATGGCACTTTTACCCAGACCGGCCCCTCCGGTCCTAGTGCTTGTCTGAGAGGGGCTTGTATATTAGCATTTCTCTGCCTAGTCCTACCCGCCACCGGACTGAAACCTGCTTCATCATCGGTACTATCCGAATCACTCTGTCCATTATCCCTTCTATCCCTTCTCGGTCCAACTAACATTTGAACATCCTCCTCGTTCTCCTCCTCCTCTCTTTCCTCCTTATACTTGTTTCACCGCCTGCCGATGCTGCATGCTGAACAATAATGCTTAGGCACTTTCCTTTTCCCTGCCTCTAACGCCAATACCTCACCTTTGCTTACAATCAAACCACATTCCTTACACACATCATAATCATCCTGTAATGCAAAGAACAAATTCACATACGGCATCTCATCCCACTTTCCCTCTCGTCTACAGAACAACATTAATTGCAGTATTGTGTTGTAGCTTATACTCCCGTTCTCAGGCCATTTCTCCTTATCATCTAGACTATACAAAGGCCACCAGTGATTACAATATTCTACTAACTTTTTACGAGTAAGGAGATCACCCCCAAACTTTTTCCAGTGTCTTAATATACATCCCAAGGGAGAGCCCTTAAGAATCCCCCCTTCGGTAAACTGTTTCCCATTTTACAAAGTTTCAAAATTAACATGGATACCTGAACAAAGTTACACAAGTACCACAATTACCACAATTACAAATAAATCTGTCACATTTCAAAGCCGGACTGGCTGTTAAACCGGTGGCAGACAGCAAACAGCAAGCGCCGTTCGCCCCCCTCCTTTCCCCTCCCCCCCCCCCCCCCGAAGGGGAAGGAACAGAGAACACGGAGAGAGACTTACAAGCTGAAAGTCAAAAGCAGTTTCACTAAACAGCAATGAATATATGAATATATATACAAATATACAAAATCAATATTCAACCAAAATCCGGACTCCGGGCGTCCCCGTAATAACGTACGTATTATCACAATTGTGAACACCAATACCAATAGCTTAACAACGCGTACTTAATTCAGATACGACTTATTTGTAAGCAGCCAAGTTAAAATACCGGTACCAATACTCACAACCAATGTCGTTAATCTCCCAGATAGCTGTTAGCTGTCTCGGAAACTCACCCAACCAGGGAATCGGAGGCTTCCCCGAAAATACTCCGGTGCGCGCTGGAGTCCTTACGATTCCTCTGGTCTGTGGAGAATCCGGAGAGCTTGTCCCATCTGGGTCGCCAAATTCTTTTACCGGAAAATAGTAACCAAGAAAACTCTCCAAACCAAATGATAGTTTAGAAAACCGACATTGGTTTATTGCAGCACTGGGTGCACGGGGGATCTCTCCTCCTAGCATGCACACCTAGGAACAAAAGCATACTCATTATATGCATTATAGAATTATTCATACAATTGCCAAGAAAAGCCCGCCTATTCCAAGAAACCTTATGCATATGTTAATACATTATGTAATTGTCTTTGCGCATGCGTACTAAATTGGGGAAGGGGTCTTGGGTGGTCTCTGGGGGTCTCTGGTGGTCACAATCCCCCCATAATTGTGCTTCTGCGCAAGCGTGGTCGAGGCCTTCTTGTTGACAAGTGCAGGTGGCCTCAAGGAGAAGATGTTGTTCTGGTTCTCACTGGACTTCTCTCTCCTCTGGCGCCAGAGTTTGTGAATCAAGTTAATTTAGACATCACAAAGTTGTTCTTCACAGTCTTGTTTTGTCTTTGGCTCTTTTTATAATTAGCAAAGAACTTAACAGAGACCCTGGATTTTCTAAGACTAAGTGCAAGCAAGAATCATTGACGACTATAACACTGTTATCAGTCCCATAAGCAGACTCTATCTACAAAACATGCAGTTTGCTTCAGAACATACTGTTATTCTCTGTTATTCTAGCTGAAAGGAAAATTACTGACAGGAAAGCTGATTCTGTTTAAAGGTAACACAGAGCAGGCCTTTTAGAGCCTACTCTGAGGCCTACTCTTGCTAAACCGTTGCTAAACCATCCGGTATCAATTTCCCCCTTTGGAAGTAGTTAGATTTATTATCTCACTACTTCCATATACTATTCTCAATGATTGCCTCAACACAACCCACGCAGATCCCTATGATAATTATAATCACAACTATATAAACTATTCCCTCTAATAATGTGGCTAACCATCCTTTTAGAAACAATCCACCGTACTCCTGCGCCTGTAGAGACAGAAACATAACCTCGACCCATTAGTAATAGTTCCCCTGGTCCCAACCACTCGTTAGTACCTGGTTCCCTATACCACACTTTGCCTTTGTTTTGCACATAGCTTGCTCCTTGTCGAACTGCCTCCCAATGTATTACAATTGGGGGTCGCTCCTTATCTCCTGCTAAAGTTAAATGGTTAAGTACATAAACAGCTTTTGCAAGTCTCTCAGAAGGTTCAGTTTCCTCTCCCCCTTTTTGTTTTTGCAGAAGCTGTTTCAATGTACTATGAGCATGTTCCACAATCGCCTGACCCGTAGGCGAATGAGGAATCCCGGTGACATGTGTAATACCCCATAGTTGACAAAATTGACGAAAAATTTATGAACAGTATGCTGGTCCATTATCAGTCTTAAGTTGTTGTGGAACCCCAAGACTTGTAAAGCAAGCAAGTAAATGTCATTTGACATGACGACCTGTTTCCCCAGTTTGTGCTGTTGCCCATATGTGAAAACGTATCAACAGATACATGAACATATTTGAGCCTTCCAAATTCTGCAATGTGAGTAACGTCCATTTGCCACAGTTGCAACGCACTCAACTCTCGAGGATTTACCCCTATTCCAATTCCCATGCCAATTTTCTGACAACTAGGACAAACACTAACTAATTCACGTGCTTGTGCCATGGTGAGGTGAAATTGTTTCGCTAGCATTTTCGCTGATTGATGAAAGAATTGATGGGATAGGTGTACTTGTTCAAATAAATTTGGTGATATTTGCGTATAGGATACAAGTGTGTCTGCTTTATTATTTCCAATGCTCAAATCTTGATCAAATTGATGACTACGAATGTGGGTGACAAAATAAGGTATCTCTCTGAGGTTTATTGCTTGATGCAACTGTAGCAAAATAGTGTAAAGTCGCATATTTCTTATTGGTCCATTTTACAAAAACCTGATATATCGCAAAAAATTCAAGTGTCTGCAATGAGTCCTCAGTTTGTCCTGAGAATTTACAATGTTTCTATTGTCCATCCTCTTGCCAGGTAATAACTGCTGAATGTGATCGCTTTCCTGCATCAGTAAAAACAGTTAGTCCAGTCATAGGACTCACTCATTTTACCTCACCTTGATCCCTTGGAAGGTCATGCAGCAGCTTATTCTAGAAACCATTTCCAAGCAAATGAAGGACAAGAAGGTGATTTGGAGTAGTCAGCATGGCTTCACTAAGGGGAAGTCATGCTTGACCAACTTGATAAACTTCTACGATGAAGTGATTGGCTTGGTAGATGAGAGGAGTGCAGTGGATATTGTAAGGCCCTTGACATTGTCTCCGATAAGATACTAATAGAGAAGCTGTTGATGTATGGGCTGGATGAACACAGTGAGGTGGGGTGAAAACTGACTGAACGGCCGGGCCCAGAGGGTGGTGATCAGTGGCATGAAGTCTAGTTGGAGGCCAGTAACTAGCGGTATACCCCAGGGGTCAATACTGGGTCCAGTCCTGTTCAATGTCTTCGTTAATGATATGGATGATGAGGCAGAGTATACACTCAGAAGGGTGTTTGCTGATGGTACAAAACTGGGAGGAGTGGCTGATAGGCCAGAGGGTGGTGCTGCCATCCAGAGGGACCTCGACAGGCTGGAGAAACGGGCTGACAGGAACCTCATGAAGTTCAACAAGAGGAAGTGCTAAGTCCTGCACCTGGGGAGGAATAACCCCAGGCACCAATATATGCTGGGGGGGCTGAGCAGCTGGAAAGCAGCTTTGCAGAAAAGGCCCTGGGGGTCCTGGTAGACACAAAATTGAACATGAGCCAGCAGTGTGCCCTTATGGTAAAGAAGGTTAATGGTATCCTGGGCTGCCTTAGGAGGAGTGTTGCCAGCAGGTCAAGGAAGGTGATCATTCCCCTCTACTCAGCACTGGTGAGGCTGCATCTGGAGTATTGTGTCCAGTATTGGGCTCCCCAGTACAAGAGAGACATGGACATGGACCCAAAAGGCCAACCACCTCAAGGGTATGTATAGATATGGTGGATCCTCTTGCACCCATTCTGGGAAACCTGCATGCTTGACTACCTCTCTGAAATGCCTGTACACCAATGCACGCAGCATGGGGAATAAACAGGAAGAATTAGAGATCTACGTGCGGTCGCAGGGCCATGATCTCATTGCAATCACAGAGACAGGGTGGGATAGTTCGCATGACTGGAATGCTGTCATGGATGGCTATGTACTTTTTAGGAAGGACAGGCCAGCAAGGTGAGGAGGTGGAGTTGCCCTTTATGTGAGAGAGCAACTGGAATGTATCTGCCTAGGGGTGGATGAAGAATGAGTCGAGAGCTTATGGGTAAGAATTAAGGGGCAGGCTAATATGGGTGACACCGTTGTGGGTGTTTATTACAGGCCACCTGATCAGGAAGAGGAAGTAGATGAGGCCTTCTACAGACAGCTGGAAGTAGCCTCACGATCGCAGGCCCTGGTTCTCATGGGGGACTGCAACAACCCTGATATCTGCTGGAAAGACAACACAGCTGGGCACCCACAGTCCAGGAGGTTCCTACAGAGCATTGATGATAACTTTTTAACACAGGTGGTGGAGGAGCCAATGTGGAGAGGTGCGCCGCTAGACCCTGTGCTAAAAAACAAAGAAGGTCTGGTTGGGGATGTGAAGGTGGGGGGTAGCCTTGGCTGCAGTGACCACGAGCTGGTAGAGTTTAGGATCCTGCATGGAGGAAGCAGGGCAATAAGTAGGATCACAAACCTGGACTTGAGGAGAGCTGAATTTGGCCTCTTCAAGGACCTATTTGGGGTATCCTATGGGATCGGGCTTTAGAAGGTAGGGGGGTCCAAGAGAGCTGGTCAATATTTAAGCATCACTTCCTCCAAGCTCAAGGTCAGTGCATCCCTATGAGTAAGAAATCGAGCAAAGGGGGCAGGAGACCTGCATGGATGTGCAAGGAGCTTCTGGAAAAACTCAAATGGAAGAAGGAAGTCTATGGAATGTGGGAAAAGGGACAGGCCACTTGGGAGGAATATAGGAAGGTTGTCAGAATATGCAGGGATGTGACGAGGAAGGCTAAGGCCCACTTGGAATTAAATCTGGCAAGGGACGTCAAGGACAACAAGAAGGGCTTCTTCAAGTATATCAGCAGCAAAAGGAAGACTAGGGAAAATGTGGGCCTGCTGCTGAATGAGGAGGGTTCTCTGGTGACAGTGGATACAGAGAAGGTGGAGTTACTGAATGCCTTCTTTGCTTCAGTCTTTACTGCTAAGGCTGTCGTTCAGGAATCCCAGGCCCTGGAGGTGCAAGAGAAAGTCTGGAGAAAGGAAAACTTTCCCTTGGTTGAGGAGGATCAAGTTAGAGATCATTTAGACAAACTGGACACCCACAAATCTATGGGCCCCGACGGGATGCACCCATGAGTACTGAGGGAGCTGGCAGATGTTATTGCCAAGCCACTCTCCATCATCTTTGAAAGGTCATGGAGAACAGGAGAGGTGCCTGAGGACTGAAGGAAGGCCAATGTCACTCCAGTCTTCAAAAAGGGCAAGAAGGAGGACCCAGGCAACTACAGGCCAGTCAGCCTCACCTCCATCCCTGGAAAGGTGATGGAACAGCTCATTCTGGATGTCATCTCTAAGCATGTGGAGGAAAAGGAGGTTATCAGGAGTAGTCAACATGGATTCACCAAGGGGAACTCATGCTTGACCAATCTGATGGCCTTTTATGATGGCATGGGTCCAGTCCTGTGTTGCCGCTTGTCTGCAGCAAGCTCCGTTCGGTTGCTGGCTGGCCTGAGGCTATCCGCACCCCAGGGACATTGAGCACTGACACCAATGTGAGGATGCAACAAATGGCGTTTATTTAACTGCGCAACAGCCTTATATAGTCGTCTTGTCCCGTACGAACTCACACGATAATGACACATCCTGCTCCTTTCACCACGCCTACCTTCCGTTACAGCCCGAGATTTTCCAGTCGCTGTACCCTTATCTACCTACATTTCCCCCTCCCCATGCTTCAAGTCATGCAAAGTAAAGCGTATCGCTGATTCTGGAGCCTTGCATCAAAGCTTAAGCGTAGCTGGCGGATACAACATCCCGAGCCCAGGTTCTCCAGTAAGATTCCCCTGCAACTCCTGAGATGCAAAGCAAAAGCAAGCTAATCATAAGCGCATTGTTTAAAGCTTTTGTTTCACTCAGCAACGGCCGCCATTCCTCATCTTTCTTGGCACCCCGCCGCTTCACCAGACTCTCTGTACTGTCATGACTCCTCACGTCTGAAGGTCGAGGCTGGTGCTGTTTCGGCTTCCCCCACAGGTACTCCTGCAAAACATAAAGCTCGGACAGCGTACATATTACTTCGGGTTAGGATTTTGTTTTAAATCAGGGCGCAAACAGTGTGTAGGGACCCACTGTATAACATCATCCCGTTTGATGGCGGCATACCCCCTCCCGTGATGTAGCAGCTCCCAACCTGTTTCCCACTCCGCTGTCCCAGGGAACCGAACCTTGACTGGGGGGCCCACTTCTGGCACCCCTGGACCCCAATGTCGCTCAATTGGGGCACGCTCTTGGTCTCCCCGGGCAAAATGATTTAAAGAATAAAGAGGGCGATGTAAAATGTGAGATTGGTAGTTGACAGGAATTACGTCTGGGAATCCTTCCCCCTCCCCAAGAATCTTAATTCTGTGTTTTTGTTTCTTACTCAGACCTGGTTCCCTGTGTCTCGCAGAGCCCAGTCAGAGAATCCCAGCCTTGGTTACCCATAAATCCTGCTCTCTGTTGTTGAGCCACAAAGGTTGTATTGACCATTCGTTGCACAGTTTTCTGCAAACATGCAAACAAACAGGGTAACACAAGTAGGATAAAGCCTATTATAAACATTCCCATAAGCAGACTCTATCTACAAAACATGCAGTTTACTTCAGAACATACTGTTATTCTCTGTTATTCTAGCTGAAAGGAAAACTACTGACAGGAAAGCTGATTCTGTTTAAAGGTAACACAGATCAGGCCTTTTAGAGCCTACTCTGAGACCTACTCTTGCTAAACCGTTGCTAAACCATCCGGTATCAATTTCCCCCTTTGGAAGTAGTTAGATTTATTATCTCACTACTTCCATATACTATTCTCAATGATTGCCTCAACACAACCCACGCAGATCCCTATGATAATTATAATCACAACTATATAAACTATTCCCTCTAATAATGTGGCTAACCATCCTTTTAGAAACAATCCACCGTACTCCTGCGCCTGTAGAGACAGAAACATAACCTCGACCCATTAGTAATAGTTCCCCTGGTCCCAACCACTCGTTAGTACCTGGTTCCCTATACCACACTTTGCCTTTGTTTTGCACATAGCTTGCTCCCTGTCGAACTGCCTCCCAATGTATTACAATTGGGGGTCGCTCCTTATCTCCTGCTAAAGTTAAATGGTTAAGTACATAAACAGCTTTTGCAAGTCTCTCAGAAGGTTCAGTTTCCTCTCCCCCTTTTTGTTTTTGCAGAAGCTGTTTCAATGTACTATGAGCATGTTCCACAATCGCCTGACCCGTAGGCGAATGAGGAATCCCGGTGACATGTGTAATACCCCATAGTTGACAAAATTGACGAAAAATTTATGAACAGTATGCTGGTCCATTATCAGTCTTAAGTTGTTGTGGAACCCCAAGACTTGTAAAGCAAGCAAGTAAATGTCATTTGACATGACGACCTGTTTCCCCAGTTTGTGCTGTTGCCCATATTATATGTGAAAACGTATCAACAGATACATGAACATATTTGAGCCTTCCAAATTCTGCAATGTGAGTAACGTCCATTTGCCACAGTTGCAACGCACTCAACTCTCGAGGATTTACCCCTATTCCAATTCCCATGCCAATTTTCTGACAACTAGGACAAACACTAACTAATTCACGTGCTTGTGCCATGGTGAGGTGAAATTGTTTCGCTAGCATCTTCGCTGATTGATGAAAGAATTGATGGGATAGGTGTACTTGTTCAAATAAATTTGGTGATATTTGCGTATAGGATACAAGTGTGTCTGCTTTATTATTTCCAATGCTCAAATCTTGATCAAATTGATGACTACGAATGTGGGTGACAAAATAAGGTATCTCTCTGAGGTTTATTGCTTGATGCAACTGTAGCAAAATAGTGTAAAGTCGCATATTTCTTATTGGTCCATTTTACAAAAACCTGATATATCGCAAAAAATTCAAGTGTCTGCAATGAGTCCTCAGTTTGTCCTGAGAATTTACAATGTTTCTATTGTCCATCCTCTTGCCAGGTAATAACTGCTGAATGTGATCGCTTTCCTGCATCAGTAAAAACAGTTAGTCCAGTCATAGGTATCTCTGATCTGATAGGTTTTTCTTCCCAATCCTGTTTGCAAATAAACTGTAGCTTTTTATCTTTTGGCAAATGTGTTAACAATTGTCCAGTAAAGTCCTGTAAGGCCATTTGAAAAAGAGTTGACTGATTTGTTAACCACTGTAGATATTCCTTTCTGATAGGTAAATAGATAGCATCTGAGTCTAGTCCGGTAATGTCTGTAATCCTTTTATGCACTTTGACAAGCAATTGTGCTATTGCTTCCACTCTGGTACAAATTGTTGTTTTAGGATGAAAAACCAAAGAGTCCACTCGAGCATTGCCTTCTGCAATAAACCCAGGCAAATTAGTATGATTTCTTACATGTAAAACATAAAACAATTCAGTTCGGATTTGAATTTCTTGCCACAGAGCTCGCAGCAATTCAAAAACACACTGATTACATATATGCTCTATAACAGATCTATCCAATTGCTTTATAATGCCAGCTACATATGCTGAATCAGTAATCAAATTAAAGGGAATGGGAAAATTCTGAAATATTTTTAATACAGCTCGTAATTCTACCACCTGAGGTGAACCCTTTTGTTGTATTACCATAGATTCCCACTTGCCATCAGAATACCAGACAAGGCCCGCCTTGCCTCTGTTCCCAGATCCATCCGTAAAAATGGTAGTTCCATCCACAGGAGTGTCTGTGCACCACACTCCTGTGGCAATTGGAAGTTCCACACTCAATTTTATAACAGGATGGGAGGGCAAGTGGTAAACAACCTGTCCCGAGAAATTCTCCATAGCTGTTTGCAAAGCAAAGTTATTAGCCATACACCACTCAAAATATTGAGCTGCAAAATAGGAACGGTTAGTGATGCAGGGATCTCTGGCCACAAGCTCCCGACATCGCATCCGTCCTTTGATGAATAATCTGTGCCAATAGCTCTGTAACGAATTTGATCATTCTGAATTCCATTGACCAATTATTGCATACGGAATTTGCCTATCAAACAAAGTGATAATTTGTATTTCCTGATTCAAATCAATACGATGTACAAATTTGGAATGTAGCTTGCTTTCTATTTCTGTAATCAGTTGCTGTACCTCTGAAGTAGTGTGTCGTGGTGCTGTTAAAGTTGTGTCCCCTGCTAACAATTGGAATATAGGCTGCAATTGTGACGACGTAAGCCCCAAGTACGGCCGCAGCCATAACTTGAGCCTTATGTTCCACAGTACCCACTTTTGCACATGCCTTTATCATAGCATTCAAATCTGGTTTTCCAGGTAAAGCTTCAATGATCTTTTGACAATCATCATTAGCATTATCCCTGTTTGCCACAGGTCCAAGGCTTGGCAGCCGCACAGGTTAACCCCGTGTGGAAACACCAGTCCTGCGCTCCCTGCGGTTTGGGCTGCGAGTTAACTGCATAGGCCTGGAACTGGTTGGGAAGATTCATTTGTGTCAGCATATGGTTCCCCCCCGCGTTCTTTCTCCAGTTTCCCTGTATTCTGCAGCTGGTTGTTATCAGCTGACCTTGAGCATTATACTGAGACCTGCACAGCTTCACAAAATGCCCTAGCTTCCCACAGCAATGACACATCAAAACAGAGTTATCTCTCCCACTCAGCTTCAACTTCTTAAGGCAGTTTTTCTTAAAGTGACCTTCCTGTTCGCATGTATAACAACAATGAACTACCTTAATTGCCGCCGCAAAAGTTTTTGCTAAATGCTCCATCTGAGATGTGGTGGTTCCTACTTTCCCACAAGCATCCATTAGCTCAGTTAAGGTGGCATTACTATTTGCCATCCCTGCAACAACTTTTCTGCAGTCCTCACCTGTGTTGTCCTTCGCTAACTATAGTGGTAATGCTTCTTTTACAATTTTCCAATCTAACAGTTGCCAAATATTTCTTCCCTCAGGACCCGCACCCACAATCACCGGATATGCCCGTGGAATCACAACTCCTTCTAATAACGCATCTCGAATGACCCCTTTCCATTTCACTCCTCCCTCACCTCCCCCCCCTTCCCCTGTATACGCAGGCGGAAGCTGACCCTCTCCCTCACCTCCCACATTACCAGATGGACGCAAACCTCCCTCCCCGCCCTGATCTAAAGGTGGAGTAGGGAGTTGTAAAGGAGGTTGAGGTGGCCCTAATACTTGTCTCGAACACAGAGGGGGGTTTTTGGGGGAGACATAGTCACGTGTCCCGAGGCGTTGGCTGAACGATGCTGCTGCAATTCCGTCTTTAATTCTTCCAGTCGTCTACCAAGCTCTGTCATGTCAAGTTCGTGTCCATTTCGTGATGGTAACAGTCCTTTAAGTCCTTGTGACTCTGGTACTGCTGACTCTGTAAATGGCGAATCCGGTAAAGGTGGGTACAAAGCATGTTTACCCTCCTTCTTGTCCTCCTGCTCAGCCTCATCCGTAGAGAGATCAATGAGAGGGAGGGGGTTTCGGAGGGGGTTTCTGCCAAGTCTCCTGTTCAGCGTCTGAATCAATTAGTTCAAATCGAGTTCATGTTTTAGGGCGCACTACTGGTTCTGATGGATCTGTATCTATTTTTCTCACTCCCCGCTCCTCAGCTTTTTTCGGAGCCGTCCATACCCACGGTGATAAAGGAGCTGCCACCGGTAAAGCTACCGGGGCCATGGGAGGTGTTGGTCCCGCAAACAGTGAGGGGGTAGTAGGCGCCTGTGGTCCTAAAGCCATAAAAGCTGTATGTGTGACTTCTCTCTCTGCTTTTATTCCTTTTAACGCTTCACTAACCAGCCTCCATGTAGCAGACAATTTAAAGGCTTCCTTATCACCACCTGACACCGCATTCCAGAGAGAGTCACCAATCTTCTCCCATAAAGGCACTTCAAAGACATCATTAAAGGTTGTAAAATGTCCTTTATCTTTTGCCCAAAACAGTAACTGCTTTAACGCAGCTTCGTCATATTTAATTCCTCTCTCAGAGAGTATATGTTGGAGGAGTTTCACCACTGCCACTTCTGTCTTGGTCAGGGTAGACCCCATGTAAACACGTCCGAGCCGCATCCCATGTCGCCCAGTCCTCCCGCGCAGCCCGTAGCAGCCACACGATAACTCCCCATGTTTTTAATTCTTTGGCAGAACCCGCTGCCATAGCTCGCTCAGCGAGCTGCATCGAGCACCGCTCCCAGGTATTCGGCTGTAAACAATCAGCCGGTCCTGCCACCGCCCCCCCCTTTAACGAGATGGTCCACACACTGGGCTACGTCTTTCGATTTCACAGAAATCTTAAATTCCCCGCCCAGTAACGAAATCACCTTTATCAAGGTTTCCATGGTTCGCGAACCCACTCCGACCGCCTGCGGTCCGCCAGCCCAGCAATCACGTCGGGGTCACCACTTGTTGCCGCTTGTCTGCAGCAAGCTCCGTTCGGTTGCTGGCTGGCCTGAGGCTATCCGCACCCCAGGGACATTGAGCACTGACACCAATGTGAGGATGCAACAAATGGCGTTTATTTAACTGCGCAACAGCCTTATATAGTCGTCTTGTCCCGTACGAACTCACGCGATAATGACACATCCTGCTCCTTTCACCACGCCTACCTTCCGTTACAGCCCGAGATTTTCCAGTCGCTGTACCCTTATCTACCTACAGTCCTGTTTAACTTATTCATCAATGATCTGGAAGAAGGGACAGAGTATACTCTCAGCAAGTTTGCTGATGACACAAAACTGGGAGGAATAACTATGGGGCCAGACTCTTCTCAGTGGTGCCCAGTGACAGGACAATGGGCAACGGACACAAACTGAACATGGGAAGTTCCATCTGAATATGAGGAAAAACTTCTTTACTTTGAGGGTGATAGAGCCCTGGAACAGGCTGCCCAGGGAGGTTGTGGAGTCTCCTTCTCTGGAGATAGTCAAAACCTGTCTGGACACGGCCCTGTGCAGCATGCTCTAGGGGAACCTGCTTTGGTAGGGGGTTGGACTAGATGATCTCCAGAGCTCCCTTCCAACCCTAAACGTTCTGTGATTCTGTGATTTCTGTGACATACTGGAGAGAGTCCAACGAAGGGCCATGAAGATGATGAAGGGACTGGAGCATCTCTCCTATGAGGAAAGGCTGAGAGTGCTGGGACTGTTTAGCCTAGAGAAGAGAAGGCTCAGAGGGGAATCTCATCAATGTATATAAATACCTGAAGGGAGGGTGCAAAGAGGATGAAGCCAGGCTCTTTTCAGTGGTGCCCAGTGACAGGACAAGAGGCAACGGGCACAAATGGAATCACAGAATGTTCCCTCTGAACATAAGGAAACACTTTTTGACTGTGAGGGTGATTGAGCACCGGAATAGGTTGCCCAGGGATGTTGTGGAATCTCCATCCATGGAGATATTCAAAAGCTGTCTGGATGTGGTCCTGGGCAACTGCTCTAGGTGGTCCTGCTTGAGTAGGGGGGGTTGGATCAGATGACCTCCAGTGGTCTTTTCCAACCTCAACCATTCTGTGATTCTGTGATAATTATTTCTGCTTTCACAGCACTTGGGGAACCTAGCTATCTTCAGATGGAGAAATATAATTAGAATTGTCACCTCTGGTATCACTTTCACAATCAGGTAAAAACAACAAAAGACATTTAGAAATAAATGGGTATTCAAACCTATTTGGTTTAAATAAGAGAGAAAGTTAAAATCTATTTTTCCCATATAGGAAGTGTGCAAACTACATTTGCCCTTAGTTCCACCACTGCTCTGGGATTGGGCTGGGGTACTGCTTAGTTGCATTATTGCAAAGATGCTCTCCCTTTCTGGTGCTTCTCTGTACTTTCCAGATGCAGTATAAGTCACTGGGAGGCTGTCACATGTTTAGGGTGTTCAGATCCAGTGGGTTCTGGAAACCATGCCAAAGCCACGGTATTAGCTCCTATTGCACATGCTGATTTGGTTTGCTGACTGGAGGCCGTAGTGTGATCTCATTTTATCCCCTGCCTTTCATTAATTGCTACATCTCTGGTGTTTTCAAGGCTAGTTGTCAGTTTGGGAATCTGGAAAGGATATTTTTCCCCATTGCAAATTAGCTTATTCCCCATCGATCTGGGAAATAATGGGTCATTTTGAGGATTAAGTTACATTTATCACAATTTTGGCATGTGCCACAATGTTTGGAAAACCTAAAAAGGTACCACATGAAGGTCCCTGTGGACTTCAAGGGCATTAGCACTAAGTTGATTGGTGAACAAGGGATGGGAGCAAAACTGTGTCTTATGCAGTTTACCTTCTGTCTCCTGTTTTCAGCCTGAAAGGACAGGTTGTGGCTTCCCATTGCAGTTACTGAGGCAATCCTGGAACTGCAGAAGGGCTGTAGCCTCTTTATGCCTCACCATCAGGTTTTTGTTCATTGTGGAGTTGAGAAACACCCCAAAACATGCTTTCTGAGTCATTGGACATTGCCAGTATTTGCTCATACATTTGTAGCCTTTCTCTGTAACTTTATTGTTGTCTCATTGTTCCTATATTCCTATCTTTCATTTGATGTCGTTTATCAGAGAAGTTACAGGGGTGGTATAGTTCTCATACATAGGATGTAAGGAACAAAACTGTGGGTTAGTTTTTTTAATGAAAACAATAAACATATTTTGAGGTGTGGTGGGTTGACCTTGGCTGGCTGCCAGGTGCCCACCAAGCTGCTCTATCACTCCCTCTCCTCAGTGGGACAGGGGGAAAAAATAAGACGAAAAACTTGTGGGTCAAGATAAAGGCAGTTTAATAAAGAAAAGCAAAGGCCGTGTGCAGAAGCAAAGGAAACAAAAAAAAGATTTATTCTCTACCTCCCATCAGCAGGTGTTGTCCAACCACTTCCTGGGAAGCAGGGCCTCAGTACACGTAGCGGTTGCTTCAGATGACAAACGCCTTAATAACGAATGCCTCCCCCCCATCCTCCTCCTTTGTCTTAGCTTTTATTGCCAAGCACATCATGGGTATGGAATACCCCTTTGGTCAGCTGTCCTGGCTATGTCCCCTCCCAACCTCTTGCCCACGCCCAGCCTACTGGCCTTTGAGAGGTGGGGGGGGTTGGAGAGATAGCCTTGATGCTGTGGGAGCACTGCTCAGCAGTAGCCAAAACACTGGTGTATTATCAACACCTTTCTAGCAACAAATAGCTAGAAATCTGATAGCCTTCTATGATGGCATGACTGGCTGGGTAGATGAGGGGAGAGCAGTGGATGTTGTCTACCTTCACTTCAGCAAGGCTTTCGGCACCGTCTCCCACAACACCCTCATAGGGAAGCTCAGGAAGCGTGGGTTAGATGAGTGGACAGTGAGGTGGATCAAGAACTGGCTGAACGGCAGAGCTCAGAGGGTTGTGATCAGCGGCGCAACGTCTAGTTGGAGGCCTGTAGCTAGCGGTGTTCCCCAGGGGTCAGTACTGGGTCCAGTCCTGTTTAACTTATTCATCAATGATCTGGATGAAGGGACAGAGTGTACTCTCAGTAAGTTTGCTGATGACACTAAACTGGGAGGAGTGGCCAATACACCAGAAGGCTGTGCTGCCATTCAGCGAGACCTGGACAGGCTAGAGATCTGGGCGGAGAGGAACATCATGAAGTTCAACAAAGGCAAGTGTAGGGTCCTGCACCTAGGAAGGAATAACTCCATGCACCAGTACAGGTTGGGGGTTGACCTGGTGGAAAGCAGCTCTGCAGAGAAGGACCTGGGAGTCCTGGTGGACAAGAAGTTCACCAGGAGCCAGAAGTGTGCCTTTGTGGCCAGGAAGGCCAATGGCATCCTGGGGTGCATTAGGAAGAGTGTGGCCAGCACGTCGAGGGAGGTTATAATCCCCCTCTACACTGCCCTAGTGAGGCCACACCTGGAGTACTGTGTCCAGTTCTGGGCCCCCCCCCCAGTTCAAGAAAGACAAGGAACTACTGGAGAGAGCCCAGCAGAGGGCTACAAAGATGATCAGAGGACTGGAGCATCTCTCTTATGAGGAGAGGCTGAGGGAGCTGGGACTGTTTAGCCTGGAGAAGACAGAGAGGGGATCTTATTAATACTTACAAATACCTTAAGAGCAAGTGTCAAGAGGATGGGGACAGATTCTTCTCAGTGATGCCCAGCAACAGGACAAGGGGCAATGGGCACAAATTGAAACACAGGAAGTTCCATCTCAATATGAGGAAAAACAACTTTACTTTGAGGGTGACAGAGCACTGGAACAGGCTGCCCAGGGAGGGTGGGGAGTCTCCTTCTCTGGAGATATTCAAAACCCGCCTGGATGTGACCCTGTGCAACGTGCTCTAGGGGAACCTGCTTTAGCAGGGAGTTGGACTAGATGATCTCCAGAGGTCCTTTCCAACGCCAAACATTCTGTGATTCTGTGAAATACAAAGCACAGCACTATGAGGGGTGCTATGGGGAAAGTTAACTCCATCCCAGCCAGACCCAATACAATCTCCACCCCTTATTCCATACCATTTGTCTCATGCTCAGATCCCACATGTTTTAATACATTTATATATCTTCTAACCATCCCAGTGTATCTAATTCTTATTACTGAAATCCCTTCTTACCAACACTTACAACTTATACTACGTACTTAAACCATCTTAGAAACACAGAATCATAGAATGGTTTGTGTTGGAAGGGACCTTAAAGATCATCTAGTTCCAACCTCCCTGCCACAGGCAGGGACACCTTTCCACTAGACCAGGTTGCTCAAAGCCTCATCCAATCTGGCCTTAAACACTGCCAGGGAGGGTGTGGGAATCTGGCCCTTCCTTTTTAGCATTGTCTCAGAAATCGTAAACCACGTGCTCGGGCGACATCTTATGGCGGCTGCCTGGAATGCCTGAGCCTGGCAATGCAAGATGGCGCAATAAGCTAGGCGCCCGCCCTCCACCCGCCTCCGGATGCGTGTCTCCGGTGACAGCCTGGCAAGGGGCCAATCCTACGGCGCAGGAACCGGACATGTCCCGCCTTCGGACTTGTGATTGGTGCGAACTGTTGACTGACGGCTCCCAGTCACATGACTCTGCCGAAAAACTCTATAAAAGAGGCTGGATCACTTCAACACGCGGGACCCTCACCGCCATCTTCCAAGTAGGAAGGAGGTACTTCCCGCGGGACGCCGCTGGATCTCAGGGTGGTGAATATTTTCTTTTTCTTTCTCTTTCAACTGTTTTCTCTGTTTCTTTCTTTCTTTTACCTCTCTCTCTCTTTTCCTTGAATATTGAGTTGCCTCATTGTTGGACCTAATAAAGTCAGAGCCAAGTTTGTTGATACCGTGCCTCGGTTGTGCTTTGTCTGAACTCAAGGATCACGAATCTTCAATATTTCGGGTCAGGATTTTTTGGGGGTGCTTTACCTACAGGCAGGTTAAGCATACTGGGTGTTCGCATTGAACCAGGCACGCCGCACGTGGGCTGCACTGGAACTATTTATATTTTTCGCGGGCCCTGCGCGCGGGCTGTCTGCATTGAACCAGGCACGCCGCACGTGGGCTGCACTGGAATTACTAATTAGGCGGGTCTCTCTCTCTCTCTCTCTCTCGGGGAGCAGGGGACGGGGATTGTCTGCATTTTATTTCTAGATTTGCTCCTTTTTTTGACTAATTAGGCGGGTCTCTCTCTCTCCCTCTCTCTCTCTCGGGGGGGGGGGGGGCGGCCGGGGGGGCTGTCTGCATTTTATTTCTAGATTTGCTTTAGAGGCGGACCTTAAATCCGGAACCCGACAGAGGGGGCATCCACAACTTCTCTGGGCAACCTGTTCCAGTGTCTCACCACCCTCACAGGAAAGAATTTCTTCCTAATATCTAATCTAAATCTACCCTCTTGCAGTTTAAAACCATTCCCCCTCAATCTGTCACTACTTGTCCTTGTAAAAAGCCCCTCTCCTGCTTTCCTGTAGGCCCCCTTCAGGTACTGGAAGGCTGCTAGAAGGTCTCACTGGAGCCTTTTCTTCTTCAGGCTGAACAGCCCCAACTCTCTCAGTCTCTCTTCATAGGAGAGGTGCTCTAGCCCTCTGATCATCTTCGTGGCCCTCCTCTGGACTCGTTCCAACAGCTCCATGTCCTTCTTATGTTGGGGGCCTCAGAGCTGAACGCCGTACGCCAGGTGGGGTCTCACGAGAGCGGAGAAAAGGGGCAGAACCACCTCCCTCGACCTGCTGGCCACGCTGCTTTTGATGCAGCCCAGGATACGGTTGGCCTTCTGGGCTGCAAGCACATGCTGCCGGCTCATGTTGAGCTTCTCATCCACCATCACCCCCAAGTCCTTCTCCTCAGGGCTGCTCTCAATCCATTCTCTGCCCAGCCTGTATTTGTGCTTGGGATTGCCCCGAACCACATGCAGGACCTTGCACTTGGCCTTGTTGAACTTCATGCAGGTTGCATGGGCCCAGCTCTTAAGCCTGTCAAGGTCCCTCTGGATGACATCCCTTCCCTCCAGTGTGTCGACCACATGCACAGCTTGGTGTCGTTGGCAAACTTGCTGAGGGTGCACTCAATCCCACTGTCCATGTCACCGACAAAGATGTTAAACAGGACCGGTCCCAATACCGACCCCTGAAGAATGCCACTCGTCACTGGTGTCCACTTGGACATCGAGCCGTTGACCATAACTCTTTGAGTGCGACCTTCCAGCCAATTCTTTATCCACCGAGTGGTCCATCCATCAAGTCCATGTCTCTCCAATTTAGAGACAAGGATGTCATGCGGGACAGTGTCAAATGCTTTGCACAAGTCCAGGTAGATGACATCAGTTGCTCTTCCCCTATCCACCAGCGCTGTAACCCCATCGTAGAAGGCCACCAAACTTGTCAGGCACGATTTGCCCTTAGTGAAGCCATGTTGGCTGCCACCAATCACCTCCTTGATTTCCGTGTGCCTCAGTATAGTTTCCAGGAGGATCTGCTCCATGATCTTGCCAGGCACAGAGGTAAGACTGACTGGCCTGTAGTTCCCCAGGTCTTCCTTTTTTCCCTTCTTGAAGATGGGGGTTATGTTTCCCCTTTTCCAGTCAGTGGGAACTTCACCAGACTGCCACAACTTCTCAAAAATGATGGATAGCGGCTTAGCAACTTCATCCGCCAGTTCCCTCAGGCCCCGTGGATACACCTCATCAGGTCCCATGGACTTGTGCACCTTCAGGTTCCTTAGATGGTCTTTAACCTGATCTTCTCCTACAGTGGGCAGTTCTTCATCCTTCCAGTCCCTGCCTTTGCCTTCTGCGACTTAGGCGGTGTGGCTAGAGCACTTGCCGGTGAAGACTGAGGCAAAAAAGTCGTTGAGTACCTCAGCCTTCTCCATTTCTTGGGTAACCAGGTCTCCAGTTTCTTTCCGAAGAGGGCCCACATTTTCCCTACTCTTCCTTTTATCACTGACATACCTATAGAAGCATTTCCTGTTGCCCTTGACATCCATGGCCAGATTTAATTCTATCAGGGCTTTAGCTTTCCTAACCTGGTCCCTGGCTGCTTGGACAATTTCCCTGTATTCCTCCCAGTATACCTGCCCTTGCTTCCACCCTCTGTAGGCTTCCTTCTTGTGCCTGAGTTTATCCAGGAGCTACTTGTTCCTTGCATGCTCATCCATGCAGGCCTCCTGGCGTTTTTGCCTGCCTTCCTCTTTATCGGGATGCATTGCTCCTGAGCCTGGAGGAGGTGATCCTTGAATACTAACCAGCTTGCTTGGGCCCCTCTTCCCTCCAGGGCTTTATCCCAAGGGACTTTCCCAAGCAGGTCCCTGAAGAGGCCAAAGTCTCCTCTCCTGAAGTCCAGGGTGGTGAGCTGGCTGCATGCTCTCCTTGCTGCCCTATGGATCTTGAACTCCACCATTTCATGGTCGCTGCAGCCAAGGTTGCCCTTGAGCTTCACGTCCCCCACCAGCCTCTCCTTGTTGGTGAGAACAAGGTCCAGTATGGCACCTCTCCTTTTTGGCTCCTCTATCACCTGGAGAAGGAAGTTGTCATCCACGCATTCCAGGAACCTCCTGGATTGCTTGTGCCCAGCTGTGCTGTCCTTCCAACAGATATTGGGGTGGTTGAAGTCCCCCATGAGGACCAGGGCCTGTGAACATGAGGCTACATCTATCTGTCTGTAGAGGGCTTCATCTTCTCGGTCTTCCTGGTCGGGTGGCCTGTAGCAGACACTCACTATAATGTCTCCTGTCCCTGCCTTCCCTTTAATCCTGACCCATAAGCTTTCCGTCGGCTCCTCCTCCATCCCCAGGCAGAGCTCCATGCTCTCAAATTGGTCATTGACATAGAGGGCAATACCCCTTCCTCATCTCCCCTGCCTGTCCTTCCTAAAAAGCCTGTGTCCCTCCATTCCAACACTCCAGTCATCAGAGTCATCCCACCATGTCTCTGTGATGCCAATAAGGTCATAGCCTTGCAGGTATGTGCACATCTCTAGCTCCTCTTCTTTGTTCCCTGTTGCCGCTTGTCTGCGGCAAGCTCCGTTCGGTTGCTGGCTGGCCTGAGGCTATCCGCACCCCAGGGCCATTGAGCACTGACACCAATGTGAGGATGCAACAAATGGCATTTATTTAACTGCGCAACAGCCTTATATAGTCGTCTTGTCCCGTACGAACTCGCACGATAATGACACATCCTGCTCCTTTCACCACGCCTACCTTCCGTTACAGCCCGAGATTTTCCAGTCGCCGTACCCTAATCTACCTACATTTCCCCCTCCCCATGCTTCAAGTCATGCGAAGTAAAGCGTATCGCTGATTCTGGTGCCTTGCGTCAAAGCGTAAGCGTAGCTGGCGGATACAACATCCCGAGCCCAGGTTCTCCAGTAAGATTCCCCTGCAACTCCTGAGATGCAAAGCAAAAGCAAGCTAATCATGAGCGCATTGTTCAAAGCTTTTGTTTCACTCAGCAACGGCCGCCATTCCTCATCTTTCTTGGCGCCCCGCCGCTTTACCAGACTCTCTGTACTGTCATGACTCCTCACGTCTGAAGGTCGAGGCTGGTGCTGTTTCGGCTTCCCCCACAGGTACTCCTGCAAAACATAAAGCTCGGACAGCGTACCTATTACTTTGGGTTAGGATTTTGTTTTAAATCAGGGCGCAAACAGCGTGTAGGGACCCACTGTATAACATCATCCCGTTTGATGGCGGCATACCCCCTCCCGTGATGTAGCAGCTCCCAACCTGTTTCCCGCTCCGCTGTCCCAGGGAACCGAACCGTGACTGGGGGGCCCACTTCTGGCACCCCTGGACCCCAATGTCGCTCAATTGGGGCACGCTCTTGGTCTCCCCGGGCAAAATGATTTAAAGAATAAAAAGGGCGATGTAAAATGTGAGATTGGTAGTTGACAGGAATTACGTCTGGGAATCCTTCCCCCTCCCCAAGAATCTTAATTCTGTGTTTTAGCGTCTGATTAGCGCGCTCTACAATGGCCTGCCCGGTAGAATTATACGGAATGCCGTGTTTGAGCGTGATACCCCACCGCTGACACCACTGACGTGTGGTATGAGCAATAAAACAGGGGCCATTATCAGTTTTGATCTCGACAGGTAGGCCTAGCCAAGCGATTGCAAGATTCCAATGTAGTTGAATGGAGCGTGCTGTTTGTTTCCGATGCGGGGTGGCCACAATCATCATACTGTAAGTGTCCACGCGCCTCTATATTAGTTCTGATTGGCTTATGCTAAAAAGCTATATCTTGCAGGTGCAGCATTCTTTCTTATTTTTCAACTTCCCCCATATCTTGTTGGTCTCATAGCCAAGGCCCTTGTTCTGTATTATGATTGGCTAGTTCATCACCACCCCATTACCACCCCCTGGACATGCCTGGACATCGCTCGTTCAGTAGCTCGTTCCCACCATTGTCCCGTGGGAACCCCACAATTCCCCCTTTTTGTTTTTGAACGAGCTATGTCTTCTCTTGTCCTTTTTGTTTTTGTTTCTTACTCAAACCCGGTTCCCTGTGTCTCGCAGAGCCCGGTCAGAGAATCCCAGCCTTGGTTACCCATAAATCCTGCTCTCTGTTGTTGTGCCAAAAAGGCTGTATTGACCATTCATTGCACAGTTCTCTGCAAACATGCAAACAAACAGGGTAACACAAGTAGGATAATGCCTATTATAAACATTCCCATAAGCAGACTCTATCTACAAAACATGCAGTTTACTTCAGAACGTACTGTTATTCTCTATTATTCTAGCTGAAAGGAAAATTACTGACAGGAAAGCTGATTCTGTTTAAAGGTAACACAGAGCAGGCCTTTTAGAGCCTACTCTGAGGCCTACTCTTGCTAAACCGTTGCTAAACCATCCGGTATTAATTTCCCCCTTTGGAAGTAGTTAGATTTATTATCTCACTACTTCCATATACTATTCTCAATGATTGTCTTAACACAACCCACGCAGATCCCTATGATAACTATAATCACAACTATATAAACTATTCCCTCTAACAATGTGGCTAACCATCTTTTTAGAGACAATCCACCGTACTCCTGCGCCTGTAGAGACAGAAGCATAACCTCGACCCATTAGTAATAGTTCCCCTGGTCCCAACCATTCGTTAGTACCTGGTTCCCTATACCACACTTTGCCTTTGTTTTTCACATAGCTTGCTCCCTGTCGAACTGCCTCCCAATGTATTACAATTGGGGGTCGCTCCTTATCTCCTGCTAAAGTTAAATGGTTAAGTACATAAACAGCTTTTGCAAGTCTTTCAGAAGGTTCAGTCACCTCTCCCCCTTTTTGTTTTTGCAGAAGCTGTTTCAATGTACTATGACCATGTTCCACAATCGCCTGACCCGTAGGCGAATGAGGAATCCCGGTGACATGTGTAATATCCCATAGTTGACAAAATTGACGAAAAATCTATGAACAGTATGCTGGTCCATTATCAGTCTTAAGTTGTTGTTTTAGGATGAAAAGGTGGAAAAACCCATTCTATGATTTGCTGTTTAATGTCCGGCACCTGCACAGTCATTGCAGTAGAATTTGTAAGGTCACAAACCAAAGAGTCCACTCGAGCATTGCCTTCTGCAATAAACCCAGGCAAATTAGTATGATTTCTTACATATAAAACATAAAACAATGCAGTTCGGATTTGAATTTCTTGCCACAGAGCTCGCAGCAATTCAAAAACACACTGATTACATATATGCTCTATAACACATCTATCCAATTGCTTTATAATGCCAGCTACATATGCTGAATCAGTAACCAAATTAAAGGGAACGGGAAAATTCTGAAATATTTTTAATACAGCTCATAATTCTACCACCTGAGGTGAACCCTTTTGTTGTACTACCATAGATTCCCACTTGCCATCAGAATACCAGAGAAGGCCCGCCTTGCCTGTGTTCCCAGATCCATCCGTAAAAATGGTAATTCCATCCACAGGAGTGTCTGCGCACCACACTCCTGTGGCAATTGGAAGTTCCACACTCAATTTTATAACAGGATGGGAGGGCAAGTGGTAAACAACCTGTCCCGAGAAATTCTCCATGGCTGTTTGCAAAGCAAAGCTATTAGCCATACACCACTCAAAATATTGAGCTGCAATAGGAACGGTCAGTGATGCAGGGATCTCTGGCCACAAGCTCCCGACATCGCATCCGTCCTTTGATGAATAATCTGTGCCAATAGCTCTGTAACGAATCTGATCATTCTGAATTCCATTGACCAATTATTGCATACGGAATTTGCCTATCAAACAAAGTGATAATTTGTATTTCCTGATTCAAATCAATACGATGTACAAATTTGGAATGTAGCCTGCTTTCTATTTCTGTAATCAGTTGCTGTATCTCTGAAGTAGTGTGTCGTGGTGCTGTTAAAGTTGTGTCCCCTGCTAACAATTGGAATAGAGACTGCAATTGTGACGACGTAAGCCCCAAGTACGGCCGCAGCCATAACTTGAGCCTTATGTTCCACAGTACCCACTTTTGCACATGCCTTTATCATAGCATTGAAATCTGTTTTTCCAGGTAAAGCTTCAATGATCTTTTGATAATCAGCATTAGCATTATCCCTGTTTGTTGCCGCTTGTCTGCGGCAAGCTCCGTTCGGTTGCTGGCTGGCCTGAGGCTATCCGCACCCCAGGGCCATTGAGCACTGACACCAATGTGAGGATGCAACAAATGGCGTTTATTTAACTGCGCAACAGCCTTATATAGTCGTCTTGTCCCGTACGAACTCGCACGATAATGACACATCCTGCTCCTTTCGCCACGCCCACCTTCCGTTACAGCCCGAGATTTTCCGGTCGCCGTACCCTAATCTACCTACATTTCCCCCTCCCCATGCTTCAAGTCATGCAAAGTAAAGCGTATCGCTGATTCTGGAGCCTTGCGTCAAAGCTTAAGCGTAGCTGGCGGATACAACATCCCGAGCCCAGGTTCTCCAGTAAGATTCCCCTGCAACTCCTGAGATGCAAAGCAAAAGCAAGCTAATCATGAGCGCATTGTTTAAAGCTTTTGTTTCACTCAGCAACGGCCGCCGTTCCTCATCTTTCTTGGCGCCCCGCCGCTTTACCAGACTCTCTGTACTGTCATGACTCCTCACGTCTGAAGGTCGAGGCTGGTGCTGTTTCGGCTTCCCCCACAGGTACTCCTGCAAAACATAAAGCTCGGACAGCGTACCTATTACTTTGGGTTAGGATTTTGTTTTAAATCAGGGCGCAAACAGCGTGTAGGGACCCACTGTATAACATCATCCCGTTTGATGGCGGCATACCCCCTCCCGTGATGTAGCAGCTCCCAACCTGTTTCCCACTCCGCTGTCCCAGGGAACCGAACCTTGACTGGGGGGCCCACTTCTGGCACCCCTGGACCCCAATGTCGCTCAATTGGGGCACGCTCTTGGTCTCCCCGGGCAAAATGATTTAAAGAATAAAGAGGGCGATGTAAAATGTGAGATTGGTAGTTGATAGGAATTACGTCTGGGAATCCTTCCCCCTCCCCAAGAATCTTAATTCTGTGGTTTTGTTTCTTACTTAAACCTGGTTCCCTGTGTCTCGCAGAGCCCAGTCAGAGAATCCCAGCCTTGGTTACCCATAAATCCTGCTCTCTGTTGTTGAGCCACAAAGGTTGTATTGACCATTCGTTGCACAGTTTTCTGCAAACATGCAAACAAACAGGGAAACACAAGTAGGATAATGCCTATTATAAACATTCCCATAAGCAGACTCTATCTACAAAACATGCAGTTTACTTCAGAACATACTGTTATTCTCTGTTATTCTAGCTGAAAGGAAAACTACTGACAGGAAAGCTGATTCTGTTTAAAGGTAACACAGATCAGGCCTTTTAGAGCCTACTCTGAGGCCTACTCTTGCTAAACCGTTGCTAAACCATCCGGTATCAATTTCCCCCTTTGGAAGTAGTTAGATTTATTATCTCACTACTTCCATATGCTATTCTCAATGATTGCCTCAACACAACCCACGCAGATCCCTATGATAATTATAATCACAACTATATAAACTATTCCCTCTAATAATGTGGCTAATCATCCTTTTAGAAACAATCCACCGTACTCCTGCGCCTGTAGAGACAGAAACATAACCTCGACCCATTAGTAATAGTTCCCCTGGTCCCAACCACTCGTTAGTACCTGGTTCCCTATACCACACTTTGCCTTTGTTTTGCACATAGCTTGCTCCCTGTCGAACTGCCTCCCAATGTATTACAATTGGGGGTCGCTCCTTATCTCCTGCTAAAGTTAAATGGTTAAGTACATAAACAGCTTTTGCAAGTCTCTCAGAAGGTTCAGTTTCCTCTCCCCCTTTTTGTTTTTGCAGAAGCTGTTTCAATGTACTATGAGCATGTTCCACAATCGCCTGACCCGTAGGCGAATGAGGAATCCCGGTGACATGTGTAATACCCCATAGTTGACAAAATTGACGAAAAATCTGTGAACAGTATGCTGGTCCATTATTAGTCTTAAGTTGTTGTGGAACCCCAAGACTTGCAAAGCAAGCAAGTAAATGTCGTTTGACATGACGACCTGTTTCCCCAGTTTGTGCTGTTGCCCATATTACATGTGAAAATGCATCAACAGATACATGAACATATTTGAGCCTTCCAAATTCTGCAATGTGAGTAACATCCATTTGCCACAGTTGCAACGCACACAACCCTCGAGGATTTATCCCTATTCCAATTCCCATGCCAATTTTCTGACAATTAGGACAAGCACTGACCAATTCATGTGCTTGTGCCATGGTGAGCTGAAATTGTTTCGCTAGCATTTTCGCTGATTGATGAAAGAATTGATGGGATAGGTGTACTTGTTCAAATAAATTTGGTGATATTTGCGTATAGGACACAAGTGTGTCTGCTTTATTATTGCCAATGCTCAAACCTTGATCAAATTGATGACTACGAATGTGGGTGACAAAATAAGGTACCTCTCTGAGGTTTATTGCCTGATGCAACTGTAGCAAAATGGTGTAAAGTCGTATATTCTTCACTGGTCGTATAAAAGCTCTTTCAATTCGATTTACAATGCCTGTTGTATAAAGAGAGTCTGTTACAATATTTACAGGTAAATCCTTCCATTTTACAAAAACCTGATATATTGCAAAAAATTCAAGTGTCTGCAATGAGTCCTCAGTAAATTCCTGAGAATTTACAATGTTTCCATTGTCCATCCTTTTGTCAGGTAATAACTGCTGAATGTGATCGCTTTCCTGCATCAGTAAAAACAGTTAGTCCAGTCACAGGTATCTCTGATCTGATAGGTTTTCCTTCCCAATCCTGTTTGCAAATAAACTGTAGCTTTTTATCTCTTGGCAAATGTGTTACCAATTGTCCAGTAAAGTCCTGTAAGGCCATTTGAAAAAGTGTTGACTGATTTGTTAACCACTGTAGATATTCCTTTCTGATAGGTAAATAGATAACATCTGAGTCTAGTCCGGTAATGTCTGTAATCCTTTTATGTACCTTGATAAGCAATTGTGCTATTGCTTCCACTCTGGTACAAAGTGTTGTTTTAGGATGAAAAACCAAAGAGTCCACTCGAGCATTGTCTTCTGCAATAAACCCAGGCAAATTAGTATGATTTCTTACATGTAAAACATAAAACAATGCAGTTCGGATTTGAATTTCTTGCCACAGAGCTCGCAGCAATTCAAAAACACACTGATTACATATATGCTCTATAACACATCTATCCAATTGCTTTATAATGCCAGCTATATATGCTGAATCAGTAATCAAATTAAAGGGAATGGGAAAATTCTGAAATATTTTTAATACAGCTCGTAATTCTACCACCTGAGGTGAACCCTTTTGTTGTACTACCATAGATTCCCACTTGCCATCAGAATACCAGACAAGGCCCGCCTTGCCTCTGTTCCCAGATCCATCCGTAAAAATGGTAGTTCCATCCACAGGAGTGTCTGTGCACCACACTCCTGTGGCAATTGGAAGTTCCACACTCAATTTTATAACAGGATGGGAGGGCAAGTGGTAAACAACCTGTCCCGAGAAATTCTCCATGGCTGTTTGCAAAGCAAAGCTATTAGCCATACACCACTCAAAATATTGAGCTGCAAAATAGGAACGGTTAGTGATGCAGGGATCTCTGGCCACAAGCTCCCGACATCGCATCCGTCCTTTGATGAATAATCTGTGCCAATAGCTCTGTAACGAATCTGATCATTCTGAATTCCATTGACCAATTATTGCATACGGAATTTGCCTATCAAACAAAGTGATAATTTGTATTTCCTGATTCAAATCAATACGATGTACAAATTTGGAATGTAGCCTGCTTTCTATTTCTGTAATCAGTTGCTGTACCTCTGAAGTAGTGTGTCGTGGTGCTGTTAAAGTTGTGTCCCCTGCTAACAATTGGAATAGAGACTGCAATTGTGACCACGTAAGCCCCAAGTACAGCCGCAGCCATAACTTGAGCCTTATGTTCCACAGTACCCACTTTTGCACATGCCTTTATCATAGCATTGAAATCTGTTTTTCCAGGTAAAGCTTCAATGATCTTTTGACAATCAGCATTAGCATTATCCCTGTTTGCCACAGGTCCAAGGCTTGGCAGCCGCACAGGTTAACCCTGCGTGGAAACACCAGTCCTGCGCTCCCTGCGGTTTGGGCTGCGAGTTAACTGCATAGGCCTGGAACTGGTTGGGAAGATTCATTTGTGTCAGCACACGGTTCCCCCCGCCGTTTTTCTCCAGTTTCCCTGTACTCTGCAGCTGGTTGTTATCAGCTGACCTTGAGCATTATACTGAGACCTGCACAGCTTCACAAAATGCCCTAGCTTCCCACAGCAATGACACATCAAAACAGAGTTATCTCTCCCACTCAGCTTCAACTTCTTAAGGCAGTTTTTCTTAAAGTGACCTTCCTGTTCGCATGTATAACAACGATGAACTACCTTAACTGCCGCCGCAAAAGTTTTTGCTAAATGCTCCATCTGAGATGTGGTGGTTCCTACTTTCCCACAAGCATCCATTAGCTCAGTTAAGGTGGCATTACTATTTGCCATCCCTGCAACAACTTTTCTGCAGTCCTCACCTGTGTTGTCTTTCGCTAACTATAGTGGTAATGCTTCTTTTACAATTTTCCAATCTAACAGTTGCCAAATATTTCTTCCCTCAGGACCCGCACCCACAATCACCGGATATGCCCGTGGAATCACAACTCCTTCTAATAACACATCTCGAATGACCCCTTTCCATTTCACTCCTCCCTCACCTCCCCCCCCTTCCCCTGTATACGCAGGCGGAAGCTGACCCTCTCCCTCACCTCCCACATTACCAGATGGACGCAAACCTCCCCCCCCGCCCTGATCTAAAGGTGGAGTAGGGAGTTGTAAAGGAGGTTGAGGTGGCCCTAATACTTGTCTCGAACACAGAGGGGGGTTTTTGGGGGAGACATAGTCACGTGTCCCGAGGCGTTGGCTGAACGATGCTGCTGCAATTCCGTCTTTAATTCTTCCAGTCGTCTACCAAGCTCTGTCATGTCAAGTTCGTGTCCATTTCGTGATGGTAACAGTCCTTTAAGTCCTTGTGACTCTGGTACTGCTGACTCTGTAAATGGCGAATCCGGTAAAGGTGGGTACAAAGCATGTTTACCCTCCTTCTTGTCCTCCTGCTCAGCCTCATCCGTAGAGAGATCAATGAGAGGGAGGGGGTTTCGGAGGGGGTTTCTGCCAAGTCTCCTGTTCAGCGTCTGAATCAATTAGTTCAAATCGAGTTCGTGTTTTAGGGCGCACTACTGGTTCTGATGGATCTGTATCTATTTTTCTCACTCCCCGCTCCTCAGCTTTTTTCGGAGCCGTCCGTACTGATGGCGATAAAGGAGCTGCCACCGGTACAGCCACCGGGGCCGTGGGAGGTGTTGGTCCCGCAAACAGTGAGGGGGTAGTAGACGTCTGCGGTCCTAAAGCCATAAAAGCTGTATGTGTGACTTCTCTCTCTGCTTTTATTCCTTTTAACGCTTCGCTAACCAGCTTCCATGTAGCAGACAATTTAAAGGCTTCCTTATCACCACTTGACACCGCATTCCAGAGAGAGTCACCAATCTTCTCCCATAAAGGCACTTCAAAGACATCATTAAAGGTTGTAAAATGTCCTTTATCTTTTGCCCAAAACAGTAACTGCTTTAACGCAGCTTCGTCATATTTAATTCCTCTCTCAGAGAGTATATGTTGGAGGAGTTTCACCACTGCCACTTCTGTCTTGGTCAGGGTAGACCCCATGTAAACACGCACGAGACGCATCCCATGTCGCCCAGTCCTCCCGCGCAGTCCGTAGCAGCCACAAGATAACTCCCCATGTTTTTAATTCTTTGGCAGAACCCGCTGCCATAGCTCGCTCAGCGAGCTTCATCGAGCACCGCTCCCAGGTATTCGGCTGTAAACAATCAGCCGGTCCTGCCACCGCCCCCCCCCTTTAACGAGATGGTCCACACACTGGGCTACGTCTTTCGATTTCACAGAAATCTTAAATTCCCCGCCCAGTAACGAAATCACCTTTATCGAGGTTTCCATGGTTCGTGAACCCACTCCGACCGCCTGCGGTCCGCCAGCCCAGCAATCACGTCGGGGTCACCACTTGTTGCCGCTTGTCTGCAGCAAGCTCCGTTCGGTTGCTGGCTGGCCTGAGGCTATCCGCACCCCAGGGCCATTGAGCACTGACACCAATGTGAGGATGCAACAAATGGCGTTTATTTAACTGCGCAACAGCCTTATATAGTCGTCTTGTCCCGTACGAACTCGCGCGATAATGACACATCCTGCTCCTTTCGCCACGCCCACCTTCCGTTACAGCCCGAGATTTTCCGGTCGCCGTACCCTAATCTACCTACACCTGTTTGCCACAGGTCCAAGGCTTGGCAGCCGCGCAGGTTAACCCTGCGTGGAAACACCAGTCCTGCGCTCCCTGCGGTTCGGGCTGTGAATTAACTGCTTAGGCCTGGAACTGGTTGGGAAGATTCATTTGTGTCAGCACACGGTTCCCCCCCGCGTTCTTTCTCCAGTTTCCCTGTACTCTGCAGCTGGTTGTTATCAGCTGACCTTGAGCATTATACTGAGACCTGCACAGCTTCACAAGATGCCCTAGCTTCCCACAGCAATGACACACCAAAACAGAGTTATCTCTCCCACTCAGCTTCAACTTCTTAAGGCAGTTTTTCTTAAAGTGACCTTCCTGTTCGCATGTATAACAACGATGAACTACCTTAACTGCCGCCGCAAAAGTTTTTGCTAAATGCTCCATCTGAGATGTGGTGGTTCCTACTTTCTCACAAGCATCCATTAGCTCAGTTAAGGTGTGGTTACGATTTGCCATCCCTGCAACAACTTTCCTGCAGTCCTCACCTGTGTTGTCCTTCGCTAACTGTAGTGGCAATGCTTCTTTTACAATTTTCCAATCTAACAGTTGCCAAATATTTCTCCCCTCAGGACCCGCACCCACAATCACCTGATATGCTTGTAGAATTATAACTCCTTCTAATAACGCATCTCGAATGACCCCTTTCCATTTCGCTCCTCCCTCACCTCCCCCCCCTTCCCCTGTATACACAGGCGGATGCTGACCATCTCCCTCACCTCCCACATTACCAGATGGACGCAAACCTCCCCCCCCGCCCTGATCTAAAGGTGGAGTAGGGAGTTGTAAAGGAGGTTGAGGTGGCCCTAATACTTGTCCCGAACACAGAGGGGGGTTTTGGGGGAGACATAGTCACGTGTCCCGAGGCGTTGGCTGTACGATGCTGCTGCAATTCCGTCTTTAATTCTTCCAGTCGTCTACCAAGCTCTGTCATGTCAAGTTCGTGTCCATTTCGTGATGGTAACAGTCCTTTAAGTCCTTGTGACTCTGGTACTGCTGATTCTGTAAACGGCGAATCCGGTAAAGGTGGATACGAAGGAGGTTTACCCTCCTTCTTGTCCTCCTGCTCAGCCTCATCCGTAGAGAGATCAATGAGAGGAGGGGGTTTCGAGGGGGTTTTGGCCAAGTCTCCTGTTCAGCATCTGAATCAATTAGTCCAAATCGAGTTTGTGTTTTAGGGCGCACTACCGGTTCTGATGGATCTGTATCTATTTTTCTCGCTCCCTGCTCCTCGGCTTTTTTCGGAGCCGTCCGTACCGATGGCGATAAAGGAGCTGCCACCGGTACAGCCACCGGGGCCGTGGGAGGTGTTGGTCCCGCAAACAGTGAGGGGGTAGTAGGCGCTTGCGGTCCTAAAGCCATAAAAGCTGTATGTGTGACTTCTCTCTCTGCTTTTATTCCTTTTAACGCTTCGCTAACCAGCCTCCATGTAGCAGACAGTTTAAAGGCTTCCTTATCACCACTTGACACCGCATTCCAGAGAGAGTCACCAATCTTCTCCCATAAAGGCACTTCAAAGACATCATTAAAGGTTGTAAAATGTCCTTTATCTTTTGCCCAAAACAGTAACTGCTTTAACGCAGCTTCGTCATATTTAATTCCTCTCTCAGAGAGTATATGTTGGAGGAGTTTCACCACTGCCACTTCTGTCTTGGTCAGGGTAGACCCCATGTAAACACGTCCGAGCCGCATCCCATGTCGCCCGGTCCTCCCGCGCAGCCCGTAGCAGCCACAAGATAACTCCCCATGTTTTTAATTCTTTGGCAGAACCCGCTGCCATAGCTCGCTCAGCGAGCTTCATCGAGCACCGCTCCCAGGTATTCGGCTGTAAACAATCAGCTGGTCCTGCCACCACTGCCCCCCCCTTTAACGAGGCGGTCCACACACTGGGCTACGTCTTTCGATTTCACAGAAATCTTAAATTCCCCGCCCAGTAACGAAATCACCTTTATCAAGGTTTCCATGGTTCGCGAACCCACTCCGACCGCCTGCGGTCCGCCAGCCCAGCAATCACGTCGGGGTCACCATTTGTTGCTGCTTGTCTGTGGCAAGCTCCGTTCGGTTGCTGGCTGGCCTGAGGCTATCCGCATCCCAGGGACATTGAGCACTGACACCAATGTGAGGATGCAACAAATGGCGTTTATTTAACTGCGCAACAGCCTTATATAGTCATCTTGTCCCGTACGAACTCACGCGATACTTGCACATCCTGCTCCTTTCGCCACGCCCACCTTCCGTTACAGCCCGAGATTTTCCGGTCGCCGTACCCTAATCTACCTACAAACAGGCATTGATGAATTTGGAACTGTGTGAACCGACACAGACAAGACGCAGGAACAGCCACAAAACCACGGATAAAATGCAAAGAGCAAATTTATTCCTGTTACCTCTCAAACCGGGGGATCTCTGAAGCAGCACCCAAGGCAAAGGCACGCAAGCGGGGATGCAGGCACCGCAGAGCTCGGTTCCTGCTAGAGAGAGAGCAAGAGATTCTGGGCCTGCTGCTTTCGCCTGTGGGAGAAAGAGCGCAGGGGGAACTGCGTGCTGACAGAAATGAATCTTCCCAACCAGTTCCAGGCCTAAGCAGTCAACTCTCAGCCCGAACGGCAGGGAGCGCAGGACTGGATGTTACCACAGCAACCGCAATCACAATAGAGAATAGCAGAGTGCATAAGGTACCACTGAATGCCATGGGACCCATTGGAAAGGGGTTAAGTACGCTATTACTCGGACATCCTAGTGTAACCTTGCAAGGTCTATTTGTTTTACCAGGAGTTATTGATGCAGACTATATGGGTCAAATTTGTGCGATGGTATGGACTCCTACCCCCTCCGTGTCAATTTCCGAAGGTAGCCGGATCGCGCAGTTGATTCCTTTCGGAGTGCAAGTCACTTGTAAACAGGTTAAGATCAGAGGGGAGGGGGGGTTCGGTTCGACAGGAACGCCACAGATCTTTTGGGCTCAGAGCATACAGAATACCTGCCCAACTTTAACTTGTATACTCACCTTCGCCAAAGGAACCCCCTCGACAATACAGGTGACCGGGATGATTGATACGGGAGCAGACGTGACTATCATATCTGCACGTATATGGCCTCGATCCTGGCCCACCTGCTTGGCTGGCTCCATGCTGGCGGGAGTAGGTGGTGCGACACAGAGTGTCCAGAGCCGATTTATGGTGCAAGTTCGGAGCCCTGAGGGTCAGACGGCGACAGTGCGACCCTACGTGATTGATGTTCCCTTGAATTTGTGGGGACGGGATGTTCTGGGACAATGGGGAGTGGTCGTTGGTACACAAAAGGATTTTTAATAGGGGCCACTGTTGTGGAGGGTGCACAGAGACCAACTCTGCCTCTAACTTGGCTAGCAAACACCCCTGTTCGGGTGGAGCAGTGTCCCCTTCCTGAAGAAAAGTGTGTAGCCCTCCAACAATTAGTGGAAGAACAAGTAGCACAATGTCACTTAGAACCTTCCCATAGCCCCTGGAACACCCTTGGGTTTGTGATTAAGAAAAAGTCAGGTAAATGGCAACTACTGCAGGATCTGCGGAAAGTAAATGACGTGATGGAGGGGATGGGATGTGGAAGACCCTCAGCCTGCAAACAGCTGTGCTTTACTTGGGGAGCAGAAGATTTGCTTGGGAACACTGCACTGAGAATAGTTTTTGCTTGCTTCTAAGATAAAGGAGCTGAGACCAGTTCACAGGGCCTTTTGAGGCATGAAAGAAGTAAACGTGTTGAAGGTCATTTCTGAACACAGAGCTGAAAACAGGGAATGGTTGTTGATGTTTTGAGCCCAGTACACTGTGGCTCTTCCCAGGATGGGTGATGAGTGCTTAGCGTGTGAATGTTGATGTTATCTTGAACTGCCTAGTCTGGCTCCTGCATTGTAGCAGTTAAATAGGGTAGTAGCATAACAATAAAAAGCCTTAGGCCTTTCGGCTTCAGGCCCTTGCATCCTCGATCTCAGAGTCTGTGCCTTCCTTGCCGCCCGTTGCAATGGGAGCCTTACAACCAGGCATGCCCTCTCCGACTATGATCCCACGAAACTGGGACATTTTGGTTATTGATCTGAAGGATTGTTTTTTCACTATCCCTTTACATGAAACTGACAAATGCAAATTTGCTTTTTCAATACCTAATAGGAAAAACATGGCGCCTCGTCAACGATATCAGTGGATGGTATTACCGCAAGGCATGAAAAACAGTCCCACAATATGTCAATGGTATGTAGCAAAGGCGTTGACACCAGTATGGGAGCAATTTCCACAGGTATACTGTTATCATTACATGGACGATATTCTTGTGTCAGCTGCAGATAAAGCAGAACTTCAACAAGTATATCCAGCTCTGCGGCAATCATTGGCCACTTTCGGGCTGTGTATAGCACCGGAAAAGGTTCAGAATCAGGCCCCCTGGAAGTACTTGGGAGTTAAGGTCTTGGATCAGACAATTGAGCCACAATCCATCCAATTCCGAGTAAATGTAAAAACCCTGAATGATGTGCAAAAATTATTGGGGATCATCAATTGGGTAAGGCCTTACTTGGGCCTCCTGGCTGCTCAATTGAAGCCGCTCTTTGACCTATTGAAGGGAGACACTGATTTGATGTCTCCCCAGTCATTGACAGTGGAAGCCACCTTGGCTTTAGAGGAAGTGGCCGATGGTATGCGGCAGAAAAAGGTACATCATGTGGATTTAGAGACACCAGTAAGTTTATATGGACTGTAGTGAACCGACGTATGCATAGGTATTATATCTTGCATATTCGCAGCTACACCGGTCTGCCAGGATTCATATGTGAAGGGAACACGCGTGCCAACGCCCTCGCAGCCCCCGCTTGGACCCCTCCAGGGCCAGACCTAGTTCATCAAGCGTTTCTGTCTCACCAGTTTTTTCACCAAGGGGCTCGTCCGTTAGTCCATCAATTCAAGATCTCTTTTGCAGACGCGAAATCTATCACCGCCGCTTGTCCGGAGTGTCAACGCCTAGGACCCGGACTGGTGTTTCCACGCGGGGTTAACCCGCGTGGCTGCCAAGCCTTGGACCTGTGGCAAATGGACGTAACACATATTCCCTCTTTTGGTGGCCTACAATATGTTCACGTCTCTGGGGATACTTTTTCTAAGGTCGTGTGGGCATCGGCCCATGCCGGCGAGAAAGCACTCGACGCCATCTCACATCTTCGACAAGCCTGGGCTGCCCTTGGGATTCCAAAACGTATTAAGACAGACAACGGGCCAGCGTATGTATCTGCACGCATGGCCTGATTTCTCACCTCCTGGGGGGTGGAACATGTTACTGGCATTCCTCATTCCCTGACCGGCCAGGCCATTGTCGAACGAGTGCACCACACTGAAGCAACTTCTTGAAAAACAAAAAGAGGGAATGAGCTCTGAGACCCTGCATGCTCGCCTATGGAAGGCTGTGTACACATTGAATCATTTAACTGTGCCAACTGGGAAAGAGTGTCCTGTAATTATCTCTCATTTTTTCTCTTTGCAGGGAGGCGATCCTCTTGTCAGGGCAAAGGTTTTAGCACGAGACCTGCAAACGGGAAAGTGGACAGGCCCGTGGGATTTAATTACCTGGGGACGTGGGTATGCTTGTGTCTCCACAGATGCAGGGCCGCGGTGGTTTCCCACCCGGTGTGTTAAGCCTGCTTTGGATCCTGGAGCTGACAAGAGGACACCAGCCGATAGTCCTTCCGCTGACACCGTGGAAGGGGAGTCACAACGTTTGGGTGATTCTGATGTGGAGCCTGAACCAGATGCAGTTTTGTGCCTCCTTAGCTCAGCCTGAACAACCCTTTCATACATGTCTAGCGGGGGGTCCCCTTAAACAGATCTGAAAGCAAGGAGATAGTGGCAGGGTTCAGTAAGCTGAAACAGAACCTCTGTGAGAATACAATGGAGTGTGGCCAAACCTGGGATTCCTGGGACGATAACTTGCCTGTCAGTCCCTTAGAGCCCCAGGAACTCGACATCCTATTCTCGCCCTGCGTGTCGCTGCTGCCCAGGGGTTGACGCAACTGCGAAATTTAGCTTGCTGGGTTGCAAAAAGAGCTAACCAAACTCCTAGAGTTTTAGGAACATTAGCCAATGATGTAGATAATATCCGACATGCTACCTTACAAAATAGAGCTGCTATAGACTTTTTATTGTTAGCGCATGGTCATGGAAGTCAGGATTTTGATGGAATATGTTGTATGGATCTGAACGATCACTCCAAATCAATTCATAAGCAAATCAAAGAACTAATGGACACAACGCAGAAAATACGAGAGGGTCATGCGTTCTTAGATGACTGGCTGGGTCACCTAGGACTCGGGGGATGGCTGACAGGATTGATAAAGATGGGACTTATGGGATTGTTTGTAGTTTGTATCATCATGCTCGTGTTACCGTGTTTGTTTTCTTGTTTGCAACGGATGATAAACACGGCCTTTTTGGTTGAAAAACAAAAAGGGGGAATTGAGGGATTGGACTGGGCTGCTGGCGGCCCTGACCTTGAAGGAATGGAGCTATGTCCTTGAAACGGTTAAACCTGAGAGTAAAGAGGAATTTATCAAGAAAACAGGATGTGAGAAAAACAAGATACAGAGTGACATTCCAGCTGCCAACCATGGACTCGTGGCTGGCGCGTGACGGCCAATGAGCGGTTGTGGTCGGGCGCATGAACAGCGAGTGCAACCAATCATAAAGCTAGCCAGCTAGAGGGGGGAAGATATAAAAAATGGAGCAAAATAAACGCGGTCACTTTTTACTTTTGCTTTGCTGCCTGCTTGGAACTATCCTTCTGTCCCTGTCTTTATTTGAACGCCGTGACAAATATAACGACATGCAGCTGCTGCAGCCCATGTTCAAGGTCTGGGGTGATTCTTACTATAAGAAACGACACTTAGCATCATACAGTTATTGGCTATTCTCACCCAGAAACAAATCTCCTTGGGGTACACATTTAACTTCCCCAGCCTCCTGCATCATCCACCACATGCACCCAGGTCCTTGAGCAAAGGCAATTCCACACAGAGGTTTGCCTTTGCTCGAGGCAGGAGTAATCCAAACTGTTTTCCCCAACATATTTCTCACATGAACCACAGGGACTTTATCCCCCTCTACAGTGCACAACAGTTCGGATTGAGCAGGACCAGCCTGGTTGACAGATCCCCTGGTATTAACTAACCAGGTGGCCTTTGCTAAGTGTTCATCCCAATTTTTTAAAGTCCCATCACCCATTGCTTTCAGTGTCATCTTCAACAGCCCATTACATCGTTCCACTTTCCCAGCGGCTGGTGCATGGTAGGGGATGTGATATATCCATTCAATACCATGCTCTTTAGCCCAGGTGTCTATGAGGCTATTTCAGAAATTAGTCCCACTGTCTGACTTGATTCTTTCCAGAGTGCCATGTCACCACAAAATCTGCTTGTTAGGGCGCAAAATAGTGTTACAGGCAGTGGCATGAGGCACGGGGTATGTTTCCAACCAGCCGGTACTTGCTTCCACCATTGTGAGCACATAGTGCTTGCCTTGGCAGGTTCGTGGAAGTGAGATGTAACCAATCTGCCAGGCCTCTCCATACTTATATTTCAGCCATCGTCCTCCATACCACAGGGGTTTCAGCCATTTGGCTTGTTTAATTGCAGCACATGTTTCACATTCATGGATGACCTGTGCGATGCTGTCCATGGTCAAATCCACCCCTCGGTCATGGGCCCATCTGTATCTTGCATCTCTGCCTTGATGGCCTGATGTATTATGGACCCACCGAGCTAAAAATAATTCACCTTTAGGCTGCCAGTCCAGATCTACTTGAGCCACTTTGATCTTAGCAGCTTGATCCACCTGCTGGTTGTTTTGCTGTTCCTCAGTGGCTCTGCTCTTTGGTACGTGAGCATCTACGTGACGTACCCTCACAACCAGCTTCTCTAATCAGGCAGCAATATCCTGGCACAATTTGGCTGCCCAGATGGGTTTGCCTCTGCGCTGCCAGTTGTTTTTTTTTCCAGTGCTTCAGCCATCCCCACAGGGCATTTGCTACCATCCACGAGTCAGTATAGAGGTAGAGTACTGGCCATTTTTTCTCACTCAGCAATGTGTAGAGCCAGCTGGATGGCTTTTACTTCTGCAAACTGACTCCACTCACCTTCTCCCTCAGCTGCTTCTGCCACTCATCCCGTGGGACTCCACACAGCAGCTTTCCACTTTCGCTGCTTGCCTACAGTGCGGCAAGATCCATCGGTGAACAAGGCATGATGCTTCTCACTGTCTGATAGTCTAGTGTATGGTGGGGCCTCTTCAGCGTGCATGACCACCTCCTCTGGCAACATTCCAAAATATTTGCTTTCCGGCCAGTCCATGATTGCTTCCAGAATTCCTGGGCGATTAAGGTTCCCTATTCGGGCCAGCTGAGTCATCAATGCAACCCACTTACTCCACGTAGCACCAGTTGCATGATGTGTAGAGGGGGTCTGCCCTTTGAACATCCAGTTCAACACTGGCAATCTGGGTGCCAGGAGGAGCTGTGCCTCAGTGCCAATTACTTCTGAGGCAGCTCGAACTCCTTCATAGGCTTTCAGTATCTCTTTTTCAGTTGGAGTATAACCATCCTCTGATCCTCTCTGTCCCCGACTCCAAAACCCTAGGGGTCGACCTCGAGTCTCCCCCAGTGCCTTTTGCCAGAGGCTCCAGGTAGGACCACTCTCCCCGGCTGCAGTACAGAGGACATTCTTTACTTTTGGTCCCATCCGGACTGGTCCAAGGGCCACTGCATGGACTTTCTCTTGTTTAATTTGCTCAAAATCCTGTTGCTGCTCAGGGCCCCATTTAAAGTCATTCTTCTTTCGAGTTACTTAATAGAGAGGGCTCACAGTCTGACTGTAATGGGAAATGTGCATCCTCCAGAAGCCTACTATCCCTTAGAAAGCTTGTGTCTCCTTTTTGTTAGTTGGCAGAGACATGGCTGTTATTTTGTTGATCACATCCATTGGGATCTAATGGTGGCCATCTTGCCACTTGATCCCTAAAAACTGGATCTCTTTTGCAGGTCCCTTGACCTTAGCGTGTTTGATGGCAAAAACCAGCTTCTAGAAGAATTCAAATGACTTTTTCCCCTTTCTCAAAAACTTCTCCTGCTGTATCACACCATACAATGATGTCATCAATGTACTGCAGGTATTCCGGAGCTCCACCCTTCTCCAGTGCAGTCTGGACCAGTCCATGGGAAATCATGGGGCTATGTTTCTACCCCTGGGGCAATCGCTTCCAGGTGTACTGGATGCCCCTCCAGGTGATAGCACACTGTTGCCTACACTCCACTGCCAAAGGAATGGAGAAAAACGCATTTGCAATGTGAATCGTGGCATACCACCTGGCTGCCTTTGACTCTAGTTCGTAATGTAGTTCTAACATGTCCGGTACAGCAGCACTCAGTGGTGGTGTGACTTCATTCAGGCCACAATAGTCCACAGTTAGTCTCCATTCTCCACTGGACTTTCGCACTGGCCATATGGGACCGTTGAAGGGAGAGCGTGTTTTGCTGATCACTCCTTGGCTCTCCCGTTGACGGATCACCTCGTGAATGTGGATCATTGAGTCTCTGTTAGTCCGATATTGTCGTCAGTGGACCGTTGTAGTAGCAATAGGCACCTTTTGCTCCTCGACCCTCAGCAGCCCCACAATAGAAGGGTCCTCTGATAGACCGGGCAGGGTAGACAGCTGTCTAATGTCTTCTGTCTCCACAGCCGCTACACCAAATGCCCACCTGTACCCCCTCAGGTCCTTGAAATACCCTCTCCTCAGGTAATCTACACCAAGAATGCATGGGGCATCTGGGCCAGTCACAATAGGGTCCATCTGCCACTCAGTCCCAGTCAGACTCACTTCAGCTTCCAATACAGTCAGCTCTTGGGAGCCCCCTGTCACGCCAGAGATACAAATTGATTCTGTCCCTTTATAGTTTGATGGTATTATGGTGCATTGTGCATCAGTGTCCACTAGAGCCTTATACTGCTGTGGTTCTGATGTGCCAGGCCATCGAATCCACACAGTCCAAAAACCACGTTTTTCCCTGTCCTCCACCTGGCTGGAGGCAGGGCCCCTCTATTCCTGAACATAGTGTTTATTATCAACATCTCGGTTCGAGCGGCTGGCATAAATTTGATACCCATTATTCATGTCTGGTAAATAGGGATCTGAAGCCCATGTACACTGTCTGGAGAGCTTCCCATTGGAAACTGGAGCAACAAATCTCCTGGAAGAAGCCGCATTCCTAGTCGGTTCCCCTTGTAACTCATGTACACGTGTCTGTAAAGCCGAGGTAGGTTTTCCATCCCATTTCCTCATATCTTCTCCATGGTCACACAGGAAAAACCACAGGGTGCCTCGTGATGTATACCGTCTCTCCCGAGTAGGTCTTACAGGGGAACTCTGTCTCCTGATGGCTGAGACATTCTTCGGTGCAGGTGGGGAGCAGGGTCTGTCCTCCATCTTGGACAATTTTTCCAACACCTCACTGAGAAGTTCTGTGGATTTGTCAGACAGTTTTTCCACAGCTGAGACGATGGCCCGTGGGGAAGAAAAGAGATTGTCTTGATTGACATCAAGCTCACTATAAAAGAGAGGGTTTGGCAGAAAGAGTTGGGGCTCTTCCTGCTTTTCTTCATTCTTTCTCTTCTTTTTTTGTGATTGCTGGAGCAACTTGCTAGTGATCTGTAGATGAGTATACATTTGTCTGTTTTGTGTTGTCATTTATATTGATTTTTTCATTTCATTAAATCTGGTTAACTTCATCCCATGAGTCTCACTCTCTTTTTCCCAATTCCTTTCCTCATTTGGAGAAGGGACATGAGGTGAGAGAAAAACTGCCCCAGCTCTGGGCTAAACAAAGACAGCTTATTTGGTGCCCAACATAAATAAATCACTTGGGAGAACCATAGACTTTTGGTCTAAGAGTCTTGGAGGGTGAAGAAATTAAACAGTTGTCTACCCTGCCAGGTCTGTCAGAGGACCTATTGTGGGGCTGCTGAGAGTCGAGGAGCAAAACGTGCCCATTGCTTCTACAACGATGCACTGACGGCAATATCGTACTAAGAGAGACTCACTGATCCCCGTCTGTAGGTAGATTAGGGTACGGCGACCGGAAAATCTCGGGCTGTAACGGAAGGTAGGCGTGGTGAAAGGAGCAGGATGTGTCATTATCGCGCGAGTTCGTACGGGACAAGACGACTATATAAGGCTGTTGCGCAGTTAAATAAACGCCATTTGTTGCATCCTCACATTGGTGTCAGTGCTCAATGGCCCTGGGGTGCGGATAGCCTCAGGCCAGCCAGCAACCGAACGGAGCTTGCCACAGACAAGCGGCAACAAATGGTGACCCCGACGTGATTGCTGTGCTGGCGGGCCGCGGGCGGTCGGAGTGGGTTCGCGAACCATGGAAACCTTGATAAAGGTGATTTCGTTACTGGGCGGGGAATTTAAGATTTCTGTGAAATCGAAAGACGTAGCCCAGTGTGTGGACCGTCTCGTTAAAGGGGGGGGCAGTGGTGGCAGGACCGGCTGATTGTTTACAGCCGAATACCTGGGAGCGGTGCTCGATGAAGCTCGCTGAGCGAGCTATGGCAGCGGGTTCTGCCAAAGAATTAAAAACATGGGGAGTTATCTTGTGGCTGCTACGGGCTGCGCGGGAGGACCGGGCGACATGGGATGCGTCTCGGGCGTGTTTACATGGGGTCTACCCTGACCAAGACAGAAGTGGCAGTGGTGAAACTCCTCCAACATATACTCTCTGAGAGAGGAATTAAATATGACGAAGCTGCGTTAAAGCAGTTACTGTTTTGGGCAAAAGATAAAGGACATTTTACAACCTTTAATGATGTCTTTGAAGTGCCTTTATGGGAGAAGATTGGTGACTCTCTCTGGAATGCGGTGTCAGGTGGTGATAAGGAAGCCTTTAAATTGTCTGCTACATGGAGGCTGGTTAACGAAGCGTTAAAAGGAATAAAAGCAGAGAGAGAAGTCACACATACAGCTTTTATAGCTTTAGGACCGCAGACGTCTACTACCCCCTCACGGTTTGCAGGATCAAAACCTCCCATGGCCCCGGTGGATGTACCGGTGGCAGCTCCTTTATCACCGTGGGTACAGACGGCTCCGAAAAAAGCTGAGGAGCGGGGAGTGAGAAAAATAGATACAGATCCATCAGAACCGATAGTGCACCCTAAAACACAAACTCGATTTGAACTAATTGATTCAGACGCTGAACAGGAGACTTGGCAGAAACCCCCTCCGAAACCCCCTCCTCCCCTCATTGATCTCTCTACGGATGAGGCTGAGCAGGAGGACAAGAAGGAGGGTAAACATGCTTTGTACCCACCTTTACCGGATTCGCCATTTACGGAGTCAGCAGTACCAGAGTCACAAGGACTTAAAGGACTGTTACCATCACGAAATGGACACGAACTTGACATGACAGAGCTTGGTAGATGACTGGAAGAATTAAAGACGGAATTGCAGCAGCATCGTTCAGCCAACGCCTCGGGACACGTGACTATGTCTCCCCCAAAACCCCCCTCTGTGTTCGGGACAAGTATTAGGGCCACCTCAACCTCCTTCACAACTCCCTACTCCACCTTTAGATCAGGGCGGGGGGGGAGGTTTGCGTCCATCTGGTAATGTGGGAGGTGAGGGAGAGGGTCAGCATCCGCCTGCGTATACAGGGGAAGGGGGGGGAGGTGAGGGAGGAGTAAAATGGAAAGGGGTCATTCGAGATGCGTTATTAGGAGTTGTGATTCCACGGGCATATCCGGTGATTGTGGGTGCGGGTCCTGAGGGAGGAAATATTTGGCAACTGTTGGATTGGAGGGTTGTGGGAGAAGCATTGCCACTATAGTTGGCGAGGGACAACACAGGTGAGGACTGCAGATGGGTTGTTGCGGGGATGGCAAATCGTAACCCCACCTTAACTGAGCTAATGGATGCTTGTGAGAAAGTAGGAACCACCACATTTCAGATGGAGTATTTAGCAAAAACTTTTGCGGCGGCAATTAAGGTAGTTCATCATTGTTATACATGCGAACATGAAGGTCACTTTAAGAAAAACTGCCTTAAGAAGTTGAAGCTGAGTGGGAGAGATAACTCTGTTTTGATGTGTCATTGCTGTGGGAAGCTAGGGCATTTTGTGAAGCTGTGCAGGTCTCAGTATAATGCTCAAGGTCAGCTGATAACAACCAGCTGCAGAATGCAGGGAAACTGGAGAAAGAACGCGGGGGGGAACCGTATGCTGACACAAATGAATCTTCCCAACCAGTTCCAGGCCTATGCAGTTAACTCGCAGCCCAAACCGCAGGGAGCGCAGGACTGGTGTTTCCACGCAGGGTTAACCTGTGCGGCTGCCAAGCCTTGGACCTGTGGCAAACAGGGATAATGCTAATGCTGATTGTCAAAAGATCATTGAAGCTTTACCTGGAAAAACAGATTTCAATGCTATGATAAAGGCATGTGCAAAAGTGGGTACTGTGGAACATAAGGCTCAAGTTATGGCTGCGGCCGTACTTGGGGCTTACGTCGTCACAATTGCAGCCTATATTCCAATTGTTAGCAGGGGACACAACTTTAACAGCACCACGACACACTACTTCAGAGGTACAGCAACTGATTACAGAAATAGAAAGCAGGCTACATTCCAAATTTGTACATCGTATTGATTTGAATCAGGAAATACAAATTATCACTTTGTTTGATAGGCAAATTCCGTATGCAATAATTGGTCAATGGAATTCAGAATAATCAAATTCGTTACATGTATTGGAATGGTTGTTTCTACCTTTAAGAACAAAGAAAATTGTTCCCCTGATTGCAGAGCTATTGGCACAGATTATTCATCAAAGGTCGGATGCGATGTCGGGAGCTTGTGACCAGAGATCCCTGCATCACTAACCGTTCCTATTGCAGCTCAATATTTTGAGTAGTGTATGGCTAATAGCTTTGCTTTGCAAACAGCCATGGAGAATTTCTCGGGACAGGTTGTTTACCCCTTGCCCTCTCATCCTGTTATAAAATTGAGTGTGGAACTTCCAATTGCCACAGGAGTGTTGTGCGCAGACACTCCTGTGGATGGAACTACCATTTTTACGGATGGATCTGGGAACAGAGGCAAGGCGGGCCTTGTCTGGTATTCTGATGGCAAGTGGGAATCTATGGTAGTACAACAAAAGGGTTCACCTCAGGTGGTAGAATTACGAGCTGTATTGAAAATATTTCAGAATTTTCCCATTCCCTTTAATTTGATTACTGATTCAGCATATGTACCTGGCATTATAAAGCAGTTGGATAGATCTGTTATAGAGCATATATGTAATCAGTGTGTTTTTGAATTGCTGCGAGCTCTGTGGCAAGAAATTCAAATCCGAACTACATTGTTTTATGTTTTATATGTAAGAAATCATACTAATTTGCCTGGGTTTATTGCAGAAGACAATGCTCGAGTGGACTCTTTGGTTTTTCAACCTAAAACAACAATTTGTACCAGAGTGGAAGCAATAGCACAATTGCTTATCAAAGTACATAAAAGGATTACAAACATTACCAGACTAGACTCAGATGCTATCTATTTACCTATCAGAAAGGAATATCTACAGTGGTTAACAAATCAGTCAACTCTTTTTCAAATGGCCTTACAGGACTTTACTGGACAATTGGTAACACATTTGCCAAGAGATAAAAATCTACAGTTTATTTGAAAACAGGATTGGGAAGAAAAACCTATCAGATCAGAGATACCTGTGACTGGACTAACTGTTTTTACTGATGCAGGAAAGCGATCACATTCAGCAGTTATTACCTGGCAAGAGGATGGACAATGGAAACATTACAAATTCTCAGGACAAACTGAGGACTCATTGCAGACACTTGGACTTTTTGCAATATGCCAGGTCTTTGTAAAATGGAAGGACTTACCTGTAAATATTGTAACAGACTCTCTTTATGCAGCAGGCATTGTAAATCGAATTGAAAGAGCTTTTATAAGACCAGTGAAGAATATACGACTTTACACCATTTTGCTACAGTTGCATCAAGCAATAAACCTCAGGGAGGTACCTTATTTTGTCACCCACATTCGTAGTCATCAATTTGATCAAGGTTTGAGCATTGGAAATAATAAAGCAGACACACTTGTGTCTTATACGCAAATATCACGAAATTTATTTGAACAAGTACACCTATCCCATCAGTTCTTTCATCAATCAGCGAAAATGTTAGCGAAACAATTTCACCTCACCATGGCACAAGCACATGAATTAGTTAGTGTTTGTCCTAGTTGTCAGAAAATTGGCATGGGAATTGGAATAGGGGTAAATCCTCAAGAGTTGAGTGCGTTGCAACTGTGGCAAATGGACGTTACTCACATTGCAGAATTTGGAAGGCTCAAATATGTTCATGTATCTGTTGATACGTTTTCACATGTAATATGGGCAACAGCACAAACTGGGGAAACAGGTCGTCATGTCAAACGACATTTACTTGCTTGCTTTGCAAGTCTTGGGGTTCCACAACAACTTAAGACTAATAATGGACCAGCATACTGTTCATAGATTTTTCGTCAATTTTGTCAACTATGGGATATTACACATGTCACTGGGATTCCTCATTCGCCTACGGGTCAGGCGATTGTGGAACGTGCTCATAGTACATTGAAACAGCTTCTGCAAAAACAAAAAGGGGGAGAGGAGACTGAACCTTCTGAGAGACTTGCAAAAGCTGTTTATGTACTTAACCATTTAACTTTAGCAGGAGATAAGGAGCGACCCCCAATTGTAATACATTGGGAGGCAGTTCGACAGGGAGCAAGCTATGTGCAAAACAAAGGCAAAGTGTGGTATAGGGAACCAGGTACTAACGAGTGGTTAGGACCAGGGGAACTATTACTAATGGGTCGAGGTTATGCTTCTGTCTCTACAGGCACAGGAGTACGGTGGTTTCCGATCAAGTGTATTAAACCATATGTGGAGGTGGGATTTAGATCCGGAGATCCGACAGAGAGTAGCAGAAGACAGCAGGGCAATCAGGGATGCAGCAGGAAATAATTGGCTCAACAAAATCCTGCAAGAATTAGGTGGATTGTCTCTAAAAGGATGGTTAGCCACATTATTAGAGGGAATAGTTTATGTAGTTGTGATTATAGTTATCATAGGGATCTGCGTGGGTTGTGTTAAGGCAATCATTGAGAAGAGTATATGGAAATAGTGAGATAATAAATTGAGGAGAAGGAACACGCCTCCACAAAATCCAATGTGAATCAAAGTGAAGACATTTATTAAGCATAAGCTGTCCCTTTTATACATTTTGTACTTTCCCTGGCTGTAAGCATGTGCATTGCTATTCGTTAATATTACTAAACATACTCTTCTTTGATGTGTTGATTGGTCACTGCTCTGCCACTGGTCCTTCCTTAATTGGCTCCATCAGTTCTTGTTTCTTCTCCTCCGTGTTCGGCTCCCACCGGCTACTCCCTCAATTCTTGTTTGCTCAGCTGCTGTTTTTCCTCATCTCTCCAAGGTCGGCTTGTTGACACTAGCTACATGAATCTTCTCACGCAGCTAGGCCTTCACTCCATACTCTCATACTTCTGGCTCATTACATGACCATTCTGCTCCAAAAACCCCTCTACAATAAATCTACTTCCAAAGGGGGAAATTGATACCGGATGGTTTAGCAACGGTTTAGCAAGAGTAGGCCTCAGAGTAGGCTCTAAAAGGCCTGATCTGTGTTACCTTTAAACAGAATCAGCTTTCCTGTCAGTAGTTTTCCTTTCAGCTAGAATAACAGAGAATAACAGTACGTTCTGAAGTAAACTGCATGTTTTGTAGATAGAGTCTGCTTATGGGAATGTTTATAATAGGCATTATCCTACTTGTGTTACCCTGTTTGTTTGCATGTTTGCAGAAAACTGTGCAACGAATGGTCAATACAACCTTTGTGGCTCAACAACAGAGAGCAGGATTTATGGGTAACCAAGGCTGGGATTCTCTGACTGGGCTCTGCGAGACACAGGGAACCAGGTCTGAGTAAGAAACAAAAACACAGAATTAAGATTCTTGGGGAGGGGGAAGGATTCCCAGACGTAATTCCTGTCAACTACCAATCTCACATTTTACATCGCCCTCTTTATTCTTTAAATCATTTTGCCCGGGGAGACCAAGAGCGTGCCCCAATTGAGCGACATTGGGGTCCAGGGGTGCCAGAAGTGGGCCCCCCAGTCAAGGTTCGGTTCCCTGGGACAGCGGAGTGGGAAACAGGTTGGGAGCTGCTACATCACGGGAGGGGGTATGCCGCCATCAAACGGGATGATGTTATACAGTGGGTCCCTACACACTGTTTGCGCCCTGATTTAAAACAAAATCCTAACCCGAAGTAATATGTACGCTGTCCGAGCTTTATGTTTTGCAGGAGTACCTGTGGGGGAAGCCGAAACAGCACCAGCCTCGACCTTCAGACGTGAGGAGTCATGACAGTACAGAGAGTCTGGTAAAGCGGCGGGGCGCCAAGAAAGATGAGGAACGGCGACCGTTGCTGAGTGAAACAAAAGCTTTGAACAATGCGCTCATGATTAGCTTGCTTTTGCTTTGCATCTCAGGAGTTGCAGGGGAATCTTACTGGAGAACCTGGGCTCGGGATGTTGTATCCGCCAGCTACGCTTACGCTTTGATGCAAGGCTCCAGAATCAGCGATACGCTTTACTTCGCATGACTTGAAGCATGGGGAGGGGGAAATGTAGGTAGATTAGGGTACGGCGACCGGAAAATCTCGGGCTGTAACGGAAGGTAGGCGTGGCAAAAGGAGCAGGATGTGTCATTATCGTGCGAGTTCGTACAGGACAAGACGACTATATAAGGCTGTTGCGCAGTTAAATAAACGCCATTTGTTGCATCCTCACATTGGTGTCAGTGCTCAATGGCCCTGGGGTGCGGATAGCCTCAGGCCAGCCAGCAACCGAACGGAGCTTGCCGCAGACAAGCGGCAACACCGTCCATGAGATGATCTGTCAACTGGGGAACCAAGGACTGATCAGCAAAACTCGCTTGCCCTTCAACAGTTCCATATGGCCAGTGTGAAAGTCTAATGGGGAGTGGATTCTCTCCCATGGCATTCTCCTGGATAAGATGGCAGCCCACGGTTTGGACAGGTGCACTCTTCGCTGGGTTCAGAACTGGCTAGATGACCGGGCCTAGAGAGTGGTGGTGAATGGTACTGCATCCATTTGGTGTCTGGACACTAGTGGTGTCCCCCAGGGCTCAGTACTGGGCCCAGTCCTGTTTAATATCTTTGTTGATGGTCTGGATGAGGGTATCGAGTGCACCCTCAGTAAATTCGCGGACGACGCTAAGTTGGGTGGGAGTGTTGATCTGCCTGAGGGTAGGAAGGCTCTGCAGAGGGATCTGGACAGGTTAGATAGATGGGCCAAGACCAATGGTATGAAGTTCAACAAGGCCAAGGGCCGGGTCCTACACTTTGGCCACAACAACCCCATACAGCGCTACAGGCTGGATTGAGGTGCTAGATCGAGTCCAGAGGAAGGCAACAAAGCTGGTGAAGGGTCTAGAGGGTATGTCCTATGAGGAGTGGCTGAGGGAACTGGGATTGTTTAGCCTGGAGAAAAGAAGGCTGAGGGGAGACCTTATCGCTCTCTACAACTACCTGAAAGGAGACTGTAGTGGGGTGGGGGTCGGCCTCTTCTCCCAGACAACTAGAAACAGGACTAGAGGACATAGCCTCAAGCTGTGCCAGGGGAGGTTCAGGTTAGACATTAGGAAAAATTTCTTCACGGAAAGTGTTATTAGGCATTGGAATGGGCTACCCAGGGAGGTGGTGGAGTCACCATCCCTGGAGGTATTTAAGAAAAGACTAGCTGTGGCACTTAGTGCCATGTTCTAGTTCACAGAATCACAGAATCACAGAATCAACCTGGTTGGAAGAGACCTCAGGGATCATCGAGTCCAACCGCTGCCCTGACACCACCCTGTCAACTAGACCATGGCACTAAGTAAAGCACCTCTGCCTTTTCCTCATCCCCTGACACTACACTACCCTCCTCATTCAGCAAGTGGTGGAGGCTCTCCTTGACCCTCCTTTTGCTGTTGATGTATTTGTAAAAGCTTTTTTTGTTGTCTTTGACTGTAGCAGCCAAATCAAGCTCTAATTGAGCTTTGGCCCTTCTAATCTTCTCCCTACACGACCTGGCCACGTCCCTATAGACCTCCCAAGTTACACGACCCTTCTTCCAGAGCAAGTAGGCTCTCTTTTTTTCCTTAAGTTCTAGTCTAAGTTCCCTGTTTAACCAGGCCGGTCTTTTTCCCCAACGGCTTGCCTTCCTACAGACTGGGACAGCCTGCTCCTGAATATTTAACAATTCCCTTTTGAAGCATGTCCAGCCTTCCTGGACTCCTTTGCCCTCCAGGACCGATTCCCAAGGGACTCGGTCCACCAGCCTCTTAAACAGGCTAAAGTCAGCCCGCCGGAAATCTAAGGCAGGAGTTCTACTCTTGCCCCTCCTTACTTCCCCCACTATCGAAAACTCTAACATTTCATGGTCGCAACATTTCTAGTTGACACAGTGGTGTTAGGGCAAAGGTTGGACTCGACGATCCCAGAGGTCTCTTCCAACCTGGTTGATTCTGTGATTCTGTGGAGACTGACTGTGGACTATTGTGGCCTGAATGAAGTCACACTGTTCAGAGGGCACGGAGTAAATGCACGCAGACCAATATGATCGTTAAGCAGATCTCGTTTATTTTCGTATCTGAGGGTACATTTATACTATTCTATTTTTGCGCACGCTCTGTGTATATGTCATTTCTATTATGATTGGTTAGTATGCTTTGTTCACACACCTCTATATTAGTTCTGATTGGCTTATGCTAAAAAGTTATATCTTGCAGGTGCAGCATTCTTTCTTATTTTTCAACTTCCCCCATATCTTGTTGGTCTCATAGCCAAGGCCCTTGTTCTGTATTATGATTGGCTAGTTCATTGCCACCCCATTACCACCCCCTGGACATGCCTGGACATAGCTCGTTCAGTACTTGACCGTTGTCCCGTGGGAACCCCACATCACACCACCGCTGAGTGCTGCTGTACCAGACATGTTAGAACTCCATTATGAACTGGAGTCAAAGGCAGCGAAGTGGTATGCCACGATTGACATTGCAAATGCGTTTTTCTCTATTCCTTTGGCAATGGAGTGTAGGCAACAGTTTGCTTTCACCTGGAGGGGCATCCAGTACACCTGGAAGCGATTGCCCCAGGGGTGGAAACATAGCCCCACCATTTGCCATGGACTGGTCCAGACTGCACTGGAGAAGGGTGGAGCTCTGGAACACCTGCAATATATTGATGACATCATTGTATGGGGTGATACAGCAGGAGAAGTTTTTGAGAAAGGGGAAAAAGTCATTCGAATCCTTCTGGAAGCTGGTTTTGCCATCAGACACAGTAAGATCAAGGGACCTGCAAAAGAGACGCAGTTTTTTGGAATCAAGTGGCAAGATGGCCGCCATCAGATCCCAAAGGATGTGATGAAGAAAATAACAGCCATGTCTGTGCCAACTAACAAAAAGGAGACACAAGCATTCCTAGGTGTAGTAGGCTTCTGGAGGATGCACATTCCCCATAACAATCAGACTGTGAGCCCTCTCTATGAAGTAACTCGAAAGAAGAATGACTTTAAATGGGGCCCTGAGCAACAACAGGATTTGAGTAAATTAAACAAGAGATGTGTGGAGGAAAAGAAGGTCATCAGGAGTAGTCAACATAGATTCACCAAGGGGAAATCATGCTTGACCAGTCTGATGGCCTTCTATGATGACATGACTGGCTGGGTAGATGAGGGGAGAGCAGTGGATGTTGTCTACCATGACTTCAGGAAGGCTTTTGACACAGTCTCCCATAACATCCTCATAGGAAAGCTCAGGAAGTGTGGGTTAGATGATGAGTGGACAGTGAGGTGGACTGAGAACTGGCTGAATGGCAGAGCTCAGAGGGTTGTGATCAACGGTGCTGAGTCTAGTTGGAGGCCTGTAGCTAGCGGTGTTCCCCGGGGTCAGTACTGGGTCCAGTCTTAGTCATGAATGACCTGAATGAAGGGACAGAGTGTACCCTCAGCAAGTTTGCTAATGACACAAAACTGGGAGGAGTGGCTGATACACCAGAAAACTGTGCTGCTGTTCAGCAAGACCTGGGCAGAGGGGAGCCTAATGAAGTTCAACAAAGGCAAGTGTAGGGTCCTGCACCTAGGAAGGTCCCTTCCAACCTTAACCATTCTGTGATTCTGTGTAAAAAAATTATTCTTTAGATCTGTGAAGGTGAAATTTACCTAACATTTTTAGAAGGAGTAATGCTCTTGCTCTGTCCTAGCTGTCCTCAGATTGGAAGGTTCATAGTAGATTCAGATTAGGGAAGGAGCACACAGGAAGTGACCCTCTCCAGGTAACTTGACAGAAGTAGAGGGAGGTGCTATTTCTCTGGGCTGGTTGGTATTGGTGTTTTTTTCTGTGGTGGCTCATGTGAGTGGTTAATAGCAATAGAAGGAGTGGAAATGAGGGAGATGTGGATGAGGCACTGCCATTTGAAGAAGTGAGGTGCTGGCACGTTAAGTGCTGGTGTGGGGATAGCTCTGGGCTTGTCTTTAGAGAAAAGGTAATTCCAGGTGCCTGTCTATAAAATAATGAACATGTGAAGTACCTAATATGTTGGATGGTTGAAGAAATAAAATAGTGTATTTCCTTATAATATCTAATCTAATCATTGTCCTGGTTTCATTGGGATTTGGTTTCAGTTTGTGGCCAGCCATGGTGATCAAGCCCCCCTTAGCAGTTAAACCCAGGGCAGCTGACCCAGGCTGGCCCACAGGTGTATTCTATATCATTGACATCAAGCTCACTATAAAAGAGAGGGCTTGCTGGTGACAATTAAACAAGAGATGGTCTATGCAGTGGCCCTTGGACCAGTCCGGATGGGACCAAAAGTAAAGAATGTCTTCTATACTGCAGCCGGGGAGAATGGTCCTACCTGGAGCCTCTGGCAAAAGGCACCGGGGGAAACTCGAGGTCGACCCCTGGGGTTTTGGTGTTGGGGATACAGAGGATCAGAGGACAGTTATACTCCAACAGAAGAAGAGATACTGGCAGCCTATGAAGGCATTTGAGCTGCCTCAGAAGTAATTGGTACTGAGGCACAGCTCCTCCTGGCACCCAGACTGCCAGTGTTGAACTGGATGTTCAAAGGGCAGACCCCCTCTACACATCATGCAACTGATGCTACGTGGAGTAAGTGGGTTGCATTGATGACTCAGCGGGCCTGAATAGGGAACCTAAATTGCCCAGGAATTCTGGAAGTAATCATGGACTGGCCCGAAAGCAAAGAGTTTGGAATGTTGCCAGAAGAGGAGGTCATGCGTGCTGAAGAGGCCCCACCATACAATAGACTATCAGAGAATGAGAAGCATCATGCCTTGTTCACCGATGGATCTTGCCGCATTGTAGGCAAGCAGCAAAAGTGGAAAGCTGCTGTGTGGAGTCCCACGGGATGAGTGGCAGAAGCAGCTGAGGGAGAAGGTGAGTGGAGTCAGTTTGCAGAAGTAAAAGCCATCCAGCTGGCTCTACACATTGCTGAGTGAGAAAAAATGGCCAGTACTCTACCTCTATACTGACTCGTGGATGGTAGCAAATGCCCTGTGGGGATGGCTGAAGCACTGGAAGAAAAGCAACTGGCAGCGCAGAGGCAAACCCATCTGGGCCGCCAAATTGTGCCAGGATATTGCTGCCTGATTAGAGAAGCTGGTTGTGAGGGTACGTCACGTAGATGCTCATGTACCCAAGAGCAGAGCCACTGAGGAACAGCAAAACAACCAGCAGGTGGATCAAGCTGCTAAGATCAAAGTGGCTCAAGTAGATCTGGACTGGCAGCCTAAAGGTGAATTATTTTTAGCTCGGTGGGTCCATAATACATCAGGCCATCAAGGCAGAGATGCAAGATACAGATGGGCCCATGACCGAGGGGTGGATTTGACCATGGACAGCATCGCACAGGTCATCCACGAATGTGAAACATGAGCTGCAATTAAACAAGCCAAATGGCTGAAACCCCTGTGGTATGGAGGACGATGGCTGAAATATAAGTATGGAGAGGCCTGGCAGATTGGTTACATCTCACTTCCACAAACCTGCCAAGGCAAGCACTATGTGCTCACGATGGTGGAAGCAAGTACCGGCTGGTTGGAAACATACCCCGTGCCTCATGCCACTGCCTGTAACACTATTTTGCGCCCTAACAAGCAGATTTTGTGGTGACATGGCACTCTGGAAAGAATCAAGTCAGACAGTGGGACTAATTTCTGAAATAGCCTCATAGACACCTGGGCTAAAGAGCATGGTATTGAATGGATATATCACATCCCCTACCATGCACCAGCTGCCAGGAAAGTGGAACGATGTAATGGGCTGTTGAAGATGACACAAAGCAATGGGTGATGGGACTTTAAAAAATTGGGATGAACACTTAGCAAAGGCCACCTGGTTAGTTAATACCAGGGGATCTGTCAACCAGGCTGGTCCTGCTCAGTCTGAACTGTTGTGCACTGTAGAGGGGGATAAAGTCCCTGTGGTTTACCCAAGAAATGTGTTGGGGAAAACAGTTTGGTTTACTCCTGCCTCGAGCAAAGGCAAACCTCTGTGTGGAATTGCTTTTGCTCAAGGACCTGGGTGCATGTGGTGGATGATGCAGGAGGCTGGGGAAGTTAAATGTGTACCCCAAGGAGATTTGTTTCTGGGTGAGAATAGCCAATAACTGTATGATGCTAAGTGTCATTTCTTATAGTAAGAATCACCCCAGACCTTGAATGTGGGCTGCAGCAGATACGTACACTGCAAGATCAAGATGCAATATACCATCCTGCTGTGCCCAACTTCACTAGTCCATAACACCATATTGAGGCCTGGTCCCGAGCTCCTAACTGAGTGGATTCCACACCAATGTTTTTTCCTGCCCTGAGAAATATTCTGAGGAATGGAACCCATGGATCTGGACTGAATTGATTCAATGGTCTTCTTGGAAAAATGGCCCATGGACTGGAGAGGATATCTGTATATATGTGTGGATGTGTATGTATGTTGAGGGATGGGGAATATAGTAGTGACTTGATGTAAATGATGTAGAATAAGGGGTGGAATTGTGTCCTGGTTTCACTGGGATTTGGTTTCAGTTTGTGGCCAGCCATGGTGATCAGGGCCCTCAGCAGTTAAATGCAGGGCAGCTGACCCTGGCTGGCCCACAGGTGTATTCTATATCATTGACATCAAGTTCACTATAAAAGGGATGGCTTGCTGGGAAGAGGTGGGGCTCCCCCCTTCTTCTCCCCCCTTCCTAACAGTTGTGATTCCTGGAGCAACTTGCTGGTGCTCTGTAGATAAGTATAGTTTTGTGTGTTTTGTGTTGTCATTTATATTGATTTCTTCATTTCATTAAATCTGTTCAACTTCAACCTACAGGTCTCCCTCTCTTTTTCCCAATTCCCTTCTTCATTTGGGGAAGGGACATTGAGTGATAGAAAAACTGTTTATTGTTTAGCCCCGGGTGCAGTCTAAATGTGGACAATCACATACCACAAATTAGGTGTCTTCCCTAAAGCAGTTTTATGAAATAAAAGGAGTTTTATGAAGTGAACGTATGGAAGTCAATATTGCTGATGCTTGATTTTTACAGTAATAATAAGAACCTGTTTCTTTTTCTGGCAACTTACAAACCATCAGATCTGTTCCAGACATTAGCTCTAATAGATTTTGTTTTCTTGTGCTGTATTTCAGGACTGATTACAGAAAATTAAGGGGTTTGGATCACATAATTGTTCCTACAGGTCTTTTATTTGAGAAGGTTCCTGTCACTTAGCATTGAGAAAATTTTCCAGGCTGTACATGCCTTTTTCTCAGGAGTTGCATACTTTCTGATCTCTATCCCTGTCTTCAGGTCAACTTTGCAAGGAGAGAGGTTAGAATAGGCATTTTTTTGTTTGTTTGTTTGTTTGTCTTTGATAGTATGCTGTAATTCTCAGCAAGCGTCCTGTCACCCCACCTTCCAGCCAATATTTGGGATAGTCATATCATTATCAAGGGCCTTCTAGGGACCACAGTATAAATCTCAGCATGCAGCAGAGGCTAAAGATCCAGGGCACAGCTAGGACATGCTATTTTTTTTGGTGGTGTTTTTTGTGGTTTTGTTTGTTTGTTTTCTTGGCTCTCATCCTATCATAAAATTACAGGACAGTAGTTTTAGGGAGGATGCCTATGGCAGTGCATTCTGTGCTTGTAAATAATAAATCTCTCATTTCTCCAGCAGACCAACCTTCACTCCAATCCTGTATCTTGATATCACATAAGAACTCTGTTTTTGTTAAGCTATCTTCATTTTGGTATTATCTGTCCCCTTGACCCCTAAAATTTCAGCATTATTTAATTCCATTTTTACTTCATCTGATGGACAATAGATGAATTAAAATGTAAATGATACCAACAGCAACAAATAGGATGCTGGATGATTAAATGTTCAGAATGGAGTGCACAACCTCCTTTAATGTCTACTTTCAATAAAATGCACTGACTTTCTGTTTTTTAATTCTGGATGTGTGCAATACTTGCTATATGGCAGCCTCCCACCAGTAGAGCTCTGACTCTCTTTTGGCCTGTTTGAAGAAGTAGCTAAACTGTGGTAGGCTGCAGCACTTGAGGCTTTTGGTTTCAACATGTTTGTACATATCTAGTTAAAGGGAATACTTGCTAGCTTGATGCATCAGAATCTTTCCTGGAAAAAATCTGACTCTACTTTTAAAGAAATATATTATTGAAACATCTTTGACATGCATGCTGATGTATCCGTCTTTCTGGGGAAAACTGATTTTTAAGCATCTAAATTCTAACACTGATGTAGTGTAGTTTCTAGAATAAGGAAATGCCAATAATCTTGCCTTAAGTAACTGCATTGCACTTGATGTAAGTCTTCATTACTTTTGGTTCTGTCATTGAAAACCAATGGACTTATATTTTAAATTGGAATATGTTTCTTAGCTCATCTTGGTTCTTTGGTTTTGATTGCATCACTGGATGAATTCCTAAAAGGAACAAAAAGAGAATTCCTGTAATTCTTATTGGAAAAATTTTCTCTGCTGTTCATGTTACTCTCTCCAAAGTTTCCATATCAGTAGTACTTCACTTGATTATTAGGCACTTTTAAAGGTGGCAAGTTCAAATTATTTTGAGAACTACTGCTGCTTTACAATGGGCTTCCAATGGATGGGAGACAGAACAGTTGATACTCTACAAACTTAATTTCTGTTTACTTTTACCAGTAACTATTATAGTAGGGTATGAAACAAAGAAATGAGACTCAACAGCACTTTGACGATACTGTTAAGCAGGTATTCTTTATTAGCTGTGCCAGGCAGCACTGGGGATTAGTCCATCATGAGTGCTCCACTGAATTGGCAAACTTTCAGAGACTATATACCGTAAAGTTATACATAGTCATAGGATTTCTGAGAACTCATTTACATAACCATGAGATATGCAAATGTCCGCTCCGCATGCACAGTCATCTTCCCTGGTGGTCGTCGGGGGGGCCTTCAGATGAAGGCTTGTAGTCTTCCTCACTGTGTCTTCTGCCTGGCCTTTGCTTCTGCACAAACTCAGTCCTGGAATCCTGTAGGCCATGTCCTTTGAGGCTGTTGTTGCAATTCCCTTATCTCTGTGTTCCCGTGCATCCACCCCTCCCAAGGCCCAGCCATCTGAAGTGAGAACATCCCCGAGCTTCCTTATCTTACAGCCATTACTGCTCTCCAAATTGCAAAGGCTTCCCTTTGTTTAGTTGAACACCCAGGATAGTTGAGTAATTAAGGTATTTACAATGCCCTCCTTGGTTTTGGGGCCCCAACCTTTTCAGTATAGCTCCCTTGACACCTGATAAGAGGTCACAAGAGCATCATCTATGGGGAGTTCATTTCTAGCCATCCAGGTGGCTTGAAGTGTAAGTTGGAATATTCTCTTGGAAATGCTTGAACAACTTTTTCAGTTTGGATGTTTTGAACCTCTTGGGAAATGGGCACTGAAAGACCCATTCTGCAGTGCTCCGCTATGTTGTGTGGAGCTCAGGTTGAAGAGCTCTTCCTAGATGAGGGCTTTATGATGATACATAAAATGCATCTAATTTCACTTTTTCAGTGTCTATACTATAAAAAAAAAAAAACCATTATCTTCTTTCTTAAACTGTCAGCAAAGATGCCAAGAACTAACAAGATGTGAAAGCTGAACTAAGAGTTTTAGATTATACAGTGGTATCAATTTAGGGGTTTTTTTCTTATTATTTTTTAAAGCCAAGTTAGTTGAACTTGTGTCCAGTTTATGTCCATGGGGAAGTTGTCCTTGTTAAAACCACGCAGACTCTAAACCAGTTTTCTACCGTTGCAAAATAGGCCTTCTCTAGATAGCTATCTTACTTGACTTTGTCCAGAACATGACTGAAGCACGCTAACAAGACTGTATGCAAAATCTTAATTTGATGTTTCTTTGTAGGCCCAACTTTGTAGAGATTAGGGAGCCGTAGATCAAATTGGATTGATAGAGCTGTCGTGTTTAGGAGGGCTAATTTGGCAGAAGCTAAAACCTCTTGCGTTCCAGCCTGTCCTCCGATATTAGAGGGGCTGGGGGCGGCTGAACTTAGCCTCTGAGTGATGCCTGATTTGACACCTTGAATTTTGGCTGAAATAGGCTAAAATTGGCACTGTCAGTCTGGCTGCGTTCAACAGCTAATATGTTGAACTAACATGGGTCCGGATGCACTAATAGTGCAGGGTCCAGTCACGGTCGATGAACTAACGCGGTTCCAGATTATGCCGTAAATCTGGGTGCATCCACCAAAATAAAAGCCTCGTGACCAGTTCCACAGTTAAGGTAATTTATTTGAGCAACAGATACAGATTCTTTTAGATTGCCAGTGATGAATACACTGTCTGCAAAGCACGCTTAGGTACCTATGAACATATATATGTTGCAAGATGATTATATAGCGCTATTAATACGATTACAAATACAAGCTTGATTTCGAAGTCTTCTGCGGAAGCACCTGGTATAACCAAGTGGACGAGTCTTACCCAAAGGCGTCCCTATGTGTGGGGAAGAGAGGTTCAGCCCGTCGACTGCTCCCAGAAGTCCGTAGTGATGTCTCCCTGACTTCTCAGCGATGGTATCTTCCCCCCTTGCCTCCTTCTTAAGTTTGTGGTTTTTTTTTTTTTTTATACTGTTTTCCTATGTTTAGGTGGAGCTTGAGTGACTCTAGTCATACGTACCTTTATTATTGATTGGTGCAAAATTCTCTTGCTTCTATTTAAAGGTATAGACTTAGAAAAATTCAGAGAGCATGCTCAGGGGTAGAGGGAGGCGGGTAGCTTTTGGGATGGAGGTGTGTTTTTTGGTATTATAATGAGCAAAGTTCATCCACAGGACACAATTTCACCACAATCGCTGGCTTGGTGACCAGCGTTCTGGGTGGAACAGGGTATAATTTCTTGTTTGACAATGGCTATGTGATTTATTGGCTACAAGGTACCATGGAGTTCTCGTACCTGCCTCGTTTACACAGAGCCTGGCCACGGTTATCTCCACACCGTTCCACCCTCTGTTCTCTGAGTTAGCACGCCAAACTCCCTTAGTGCACGAACATCTAAGAATGCAGGCCAGGTTGCCTGGGGAACTGTTATGGTACATGCTGACCATGTCCCACCCTGGACGCTTTCTTAGTTCTGTAAAATGTGGATATAACTTTACTCGCAATAAGTGTGCCTCCCATAGTTTCAACAAGTTGCCCCCCGATAGTTAATTCCACTGTAGCCTAGTGTAAACCAAAGATTTGAATGAGCTTCTTAAGTCACTGTAATTGTATTAGAATCATAGAATCATTTTGGTTGGAAAAGACCTTTAAGATCATTGAGTGCAACTGTAAACCTAACACTACCAAGTCCACCGCTAAACCATGTCCCTAAGTGCCACGTCTACAGGTCTCTTAAAAATTGTTGAAATAAATTTTAAATATTGTTGGGGGAAAAAAAAAAAGCCAACGAAGGTGGAAACTCTTTAGCATAAGGTTGTTTTATTTTGTGAATCAGTTGAAACTTACCCAGAATGAGTCAATTCTTTAATTGAAATAAGCGTTTATACTGAGATTTGTATCCAGTTAGCTAAATCACAGTGAAATCACACCTTGTGACTAAATGAGAGTCTATCTTTTAAGTCTGTCTGAGATGGAAATGCAGGCTTTTTTGTACACTGCAATAAATGCATTCCAGAATTCTCTGCAAGCATGTGTGTTTCTGGATAGTGCTGAATTACTGGTGAATACTTTAAACTTAAGTGATAGGCTCTGTTCTTTTCTTTAGGTTTTTTTTTTTTTTTTTGTTGCTGCTGTTTCTGACAAGTTCAGGGAAACTATGGAAGAAGTTGAAAATGCAATCTATGCTTTTAAAGAGGAACAGAGGCAAATTTTTTAGCTGAAGCATGCATAGACATACAAAGTGCTTTCATATGACTTGAAGTAGTTAGACAATGAAAACTTAACATTAATCAGATTTCCACATCTGTGCCTTTTTTTTAAATTTATTTTGTAGTTTGCATAAGCACATTTGACACAGATTAAATTGTGCCCATTGCCTCTTGTCCTGTCACTGGACATGATTGAAAAGAACCTGGCTCTGTCATCTTTGCACCCTCACTTTAGGTATTTGCACACATTGATGAGATCCCTGCTGAGCCTTCTCTAGGCTAAACAGTCCAAGCAATCTCAGCCTTCCCTCATAGGAGAGATACTCCAGTCCCTTAATCATCTTCATGGCCCTGTGCTGGTCTCTCTCCATTATGTTCATGTCTCATTTGTACTGGGGAGCCCAGAACTGGACACAGTACTCTAGGTGTGGCCTCACCAGTGCTGAGTAGAGGGGAAGGATCACCTCCCTTTGTTACCGGAAAATAGTAACCAAGAAAACTCTAAACCAAATGATAGTTTAGAAAGCCGACATTGGTTTATTGCGGCGCTGAGTGCATGGGGGATCTCTCCTCCTAGCATGCACACCTAGGAACAAAAGCTTGCTCATTATATACATTACAGAAAAGTGAATATTCATATAATTCCAAGAAAAGCCCACCTATTCCAAGAAACTTATGCATATGCTAATACATTATGTAATTGTCTTTGTGCATGCGTACTAAATTGGGGAAGGGGTCTTGGGTGGTCTCTGGGGGTCTCTGGTGGTCGCAATCCCCCCTAATTGTGCTTCTGCGCAAGCGTGGTCGAGGCCTTCTTGTTGACAAGTGCAGGTGGCCTCAAGGAGAAGATATTGTTCTGGTTCTCACTGGACTTCTCTCTCCTCTGGCGCCAGAGTTTGTGAATCAAGTTAATTTAGACATCACAAAGTTGTTTTTCACAGTCCCGTTTGTCTTTGGCCCTTTTTTATAATTAGCAAGGAATTTAACAGAGACCTTGGATTTTCTAAGACTAAGCGCAAGCAAGAATCGTTGACGACTATAACACTGTTATCAGTCCTATAAGCAGACTCTATCTACAAAACATGCAGTTTGCTTCAGAACATACTGTTATTCTCTATTATTCTAGCTGAAAGGAAAATTACTGACAGGAAAGCTGATTCTGTGTAAAGGTAACACAGAGCAGGCCTTTTAGAGCCTACTCTGAGGCCTACTCTTGCTAAACCGTTGCTAAACCGTCTGGTATCACCTTGACCAGCTGGCAACAAACCCAGGAATGTGAAAGCACAAAAGTATCTGAAATTAGGAAGCAGGATCCAAGACCAAAAAGAAATCTTCAAGAAAGGCCAGAGGGCAAAGAGGAGGAGGTGAAAGAAAAGAGGAGAAATACAGAGAAAAAAGACAAAGAGGAACATAAGACATACAGTGGTGACTGGGGTTGTTCCTCCCCAGGTGCAGGACTTGGCACTTTCCCTTGTTGAACTGCATGAAGTTCCTCTCAGCCCATTTCTCCAGCCTGTTGAGGTCCCTCTGGATGGCAGCACGACCCTCTGGCATATCAGTCACTCCTCCCAGTTTTGTGTCATCAGCAAACTTGCTGAGGGTACACTCTGCCCCATCATTCAGATCATTAATGAAGATGTTAAACAGGATTGGACCAGTATTGATCCCTGGGGTATGCCACTAGTTACTGGCCTCCAACTAGACTTCCGTGGTTTCCAGAATTAGCTACTCCATCACCTTCCCAGAGATCGAGGTAAGGCTGACCAGCCAGTCGTCCTTCTTGCCCTTCTCGAAGGTAGGAGGGACATTTGCTTTCCTCCAGTCTTTGGGCACTTCTCCCAGTCACCATGATCGATCAAAGATTATCGAGAGTGGCCTCATGATGACATCAGCCATCTCCCTCAGTACTCGTGGGTGCATCCTGTCAGGGCTCATGGACTTATTATGTCCAGTTTGCTTAAGTATTCCCTGACCTGATCCTCTTCCATCAAGGGTATGTCTTCCTTGCTCTCCAGCCTTTTCCCCTGGTCTCTGGGACCTGGGATTCCTGAAGGCTGGTCTTGCTAGTAAAGACTGAGGCAAAGGCGGCATTCAGTACCTCAGCCTTTTCCATGTCCTGTGTCACCAGGTGCCCTGCCTCATTCAGCAGTGGGCCCACATTTTCCCTAGTCTTCCTTTTGTCTCCTATGTACTTATAGAAGCCCTTCTTGTTGCTCTTGACATCACTCGCCAGATTTAGCTCCAGGCGGGCTTTGGCTTTCCTAACCTCATCCCTGGATGCTTGGACAATGTTTCTGTATTCCTCCCAGGTTACCCGTCCTTGCTTCCACCCTCTGTATGCTTCCTTTTTATGTTTGAGTTTGGCTAGGCGCTCCTTGTTCATCCATACAGGCCTCCTAGCATTTTTGCCTGACTTTGTATTTGTTGGAATGGACTGCTCTTGAGCTTGGAGCAGGTGACCCTTGAATATTAACTAGCTTTCTTGGGCCCCTCTTCCCTCCAGGGCCTTATCCCATGGGACTCTTCCAAGCAGATCTTTGAAGAGGCCAAAGTCTGCTCTCCTGAAGTCCAGGGTTGTGAGCTTGCTTTTTGCCCTGTTCCTTCCCCTCAGGATCCTGAACTCTAGCATCTCATGGTCACTGCAGCCAAGGCTGCCTTCGACCTTCACATCCCCAACGAGCCCCTCGTTGTTGGTGAGTGTGAGGTCCAGCAGAGCACCTCTCCTCGTTGGCTCCTCTATCACTTGGAGAAGGAAGTTGTCGTCGATGCCCTCCAGGAACCTCCTGGATTGCTTATGTCCTGCTGTGTTGTCCCTGCAGCAGATACCGGGGTGGTTGAAGTCCTCCATGAGGACCAGGGCCTGTGAAGGTGAGGCTGCTCCTATCTGTCTGCAGAGGGCCTCATCTGCTTGTTCTTCCTGGTCAGGTGGCCTATAGCAGACACCCACTACAATGCCACCTGTATTGGTCTGCTCTTTAATCCTTACCCGTAAGCTCTCAGGTGTCTCCTCATCCATCTCCAGGCAGAGCTCCATGCACTCCAACTGCTCTCTTACATAAAGGGCAACTCCCCCTCCTCACCTTCCCAGCCTGTCCTTCCTAAAGAGCCTGTATCCCTCCATTGCAGCACTCCAGTCATGGGAGCCATCCCACCACGTCTCTGTGATCCCAGCAAGATCGTAGCCCTGCAGCTGCATGCAGATCTCTAACTCCTCCTCGTGTTTATTCCCCATACTGCGTGCGTTGGCATACATGCATTTCAGAGAGGCACCCCAGCACGTTGACTTCCTAGAAAGGGTTTTGGGGATTTCTCCGTAACGGTGCCTTGTAGGCACTTCCTTGCTTACATGCAAATGCTGGAGGTGGCCCTGCTTAAGCCCCATTTTGTTGATTTTGTGACCCCTTCGTGTCACATCACTCCAGGCCCTTTGCTCGTCGACCCTGTCTGTCACTCCCTCACAGGGCTGTTGGTTGCTCTCTTCCTCCCCCATCATTCTTAGTTTAAAGCCCTCCTTATGAGGTCAGCCCTCCTGTTGGCGAAAATAGCTTTGCCGTGCTTAGTGAGGTGGATCCTATCTCTCCCAAGCAGACATTGATCTGCAAACAGGGTCCCATGGTCATAGAACCCAAAACCCTGTTGCCAATACCAGCTCTGCAGCCAACTATTTACCTGCATTATCAGTGCCCTGCTCCTCATACCCTTTCCTCTCACTGGCAGGATAGAGGAGACCACCACCTGGGCCCCCATGCCCCTGCCTACCGTCCCCAGAGCTCTGTAGTCGCTTTTGATGCTGTCCAGGTTGCCCCTGGCTGTATCATTTGTGCCCACATGGAAGAACAGCAGGGAGTAGTAGTCAGAGGGTCAGACGAGCTTCGGCAGTCCCTCCACAACATCCCGGATCTGGGTCCCTGGCAGGCAGCAAACCTCTCTAGATGACAGGTCGGGTTGACAGATGGGTGCCTCTGTCCCCCTCAGCAGGGATGACTAGCTGCTGCTTCCTGGTGGTCTTGTTACCGGAAAATAGTAACCAAGAAAACTCTCTAAACCAAATGATAGTTTAGAAAGCCGACATTGGTTTATTGCAGCGCTGGGTGCATGGGGGATCTCTCCTCCTAGCATGCACACCTAGGGACAAAAGCACGCTCATTATATGCATTATAGAATTATTCATACAATTGCCAAGAAAAGCCCGCCTATTCCAAGAAACCTTATGCATATGTTAATACATTATGTAATGTCTTTGTGCATGCATGCTAAATTGGGGAAGGGGTCTTGGGTGGTCTCTGGTGGTCGTAATCCCCCCATAGTTATGCTGTCTGCTGTATAACCCCACTTCTGCGCAAGTGTGGTTGATGCCTTTCTATTGACACATGCAGGTGGCTCCAAGGAAAAGATACTGTTCTCGTTCTTACGGGATTTATCTCTACTCCTGGCGTCAGAGCTATGAATCAAGTCATTTAAGACACTACAAAGATGTCGTTCACAGTCTTGTTTATCTTTGGCCCTTCTTTGTAATTAGTGAGGAATTTAACAGAGACCTTGGACTCTCTAAGACTAAGCACAAGCAAGAATCAGTGACGACTATAACTCTAAGCGTTATCAGTCCCAGAAGCAGACCCTGTCTGCAAAACATGCAGTTAGCTTCAGAAAGTGCAGTTATTTTAGCTGAAAGGAAAATTACTGAAAGGAAAGTTGATTCTGTCTCAAGGTTACACAGAGTAGGCCTTTTAGGGCCTACTTTGAGGCCTACTTTTACTAAACCGTCTGGTATCAGTCTCACATGGTTTGGGATCAGGTGGCCCAGATCCTTTGCTTGAAGGCACACCTGGCTCCTCTTCAGTTTTGCAGCCTGGGGCTTGGAGGGCTGCATCTGCCATCTGAAGCTCCACCTGCATTGAAGCCTCTACCCTAGCAGGGACAGCTGCTCCAATACGTGCTGGGGAAAACTGCCCCATGGCGAGTCACCACCATACCCGAGACTGCTTACGCTGGTATGAATTCAGCTGAGGTCCCCTTCTCTGAGCCTTTTTCACTTTGTTGGTATGACTATAAGATAGCAGTTTTTAATGCATGACGAACTGACTTCATTACACTTGTCATTAAAAAAAAACTTTTGGTTGAAAGGTGGATGGTGGAGGAAGTGGAGAATTGCAGGTGTTTTCTTCTGTTAAATGATAGTTCACCCCATGGAAGTTAGATTCAAAGACTTGTCTGATAGAGAAATTGCACACTGTAATTACATAGAAGCTTGTATCAGTCGAAGTACTTCAAATTTAGATGTTGCATATATGCAGAATATATTTAAAGTTAGAAGTTAATGTGTTGATAAATTACACTGCAATTGATGTATCACATTGCTTAGTGATCTTTTTTAGGGCTTTCAACATTATAACTATTTTTCTTCACTTAGTCTGATGCAAATTTCCCTAATTTCCATGAGGATTTTTAGATTTGAGGCTGAAGTTGGGGGGAGGGGAAGAGAATTTAAGAACACCCTGATGCTGATGAATTAGAGCACTCATTAGGCTTTTACCTTTGGATGTTGAGGAGTGAAGCAGTTGAGTTTTTGCAGTGCAGAAGCAGATTTGAGCCCTGGAAACCTGTACTTAGCTCTAGACAGTATGTGGTACGCACTTCTCTGTACTACATGCTCAAATACCATGACACATTTAAAACAAGTCACATCTGAATCGCTGAAAGAAATTTTTGATTGGTAAAATGTTTTTGTACCTGAATTTTAGGTGGGAGAGGAATAGCTCCATTAAAAATTTGTCTTTCATATTGTTTTAGGTATTTCATTCTGACTGTATCGAGTTAAATCAGTACTAGCTTAAAACTGCAAATTGTTTGTCCTTGTACATGTTGCAAAGTATTTTAAAACAATTCTATTCAGGAACAGATAGTATTACCAGGCAGGAATCTAGAGAGGAGAAAAAAAAAAAAATCTGTTAACTCTGAGCACTTTTCCAGGGGAGTCATTTTTTAAAGATTTTTGAGAGCATGGAAGACAATTGTATGCTGGTATGAACAATATATTTCCACCAAATAAAAAATGAGTTGCTTTGTCATTACACCAGGACCCAGTTTGCTTGTGGTTTTCTTTGTTGTTTGTGTTTTGTTTGTTTTTGTTTTTTTCCTTTTCATAATGATAACAAGCTGAGGTTGGGAATATACTGAAAGGACACATACAAATGCTGGTAATGCTGTGAATGGTGTTGAACTAACAGGTTTTGATCTTGACTGGAGAATTATGGTTTATAATGAATGCTTCAGCAAAGCAAATTAGTTGACTCTTTATTTTTCTTCCTTTTCTAGGCTCAAATTTGAATCGCTGTGGATTCAGAGGCTCTTCATATTTAGGGATGCCATTCAATCCATCCAAGGTTAGTTAAGCATGGGGGGGGGGGAAGATTTTCAATTAGGCAGTAAATGATCGTGTGTCTTTTTTATAATGTTAACTACAAATTGTGGAAAATCTGGGAAACAGGGTTTTTTGCACTGTTAGTATACTGAAACAATTGCAGAGATTTTAAAAAACGTGCAGTACTCTTAAAATGGTACTGCTTGTGTTTCTGGGGGCAGTGACATACAAATTGTGGCTTGTCTCAGTGCACTCCTCTGATCTGTAACTGGGGAGGGGAAACTTCTCCAGGTCAACAACTGTCTGTGGACCTGGAAGTGAAAGGCAGAACAGCTCTGTATCAGGTGGTACAGCACATGCTGTTCTTCAGTGTTCCTCTTCCTTTGATGAAACATGGGGTGTTTGATTGTACCTGGTATCCATTCAAACATAGGCAAGGCTCTGCTCATCCCAGTCTGTGGTGGAAGACTATAAGAGAGGATGCTTTTAAGCCCATGGAACTGAGGTTCAAGAGAATTAAGTCTGTATAGGAAAAGAAATTGCCCTTAATACAGGGGAGAAAGGAGGTGAACAGAGGCTGCTAAAGATGATACAGAAGGCCTGATAGCGTTGGAAGATGGAAATAGGGGCCAGTGTGCAGGAAGGATTGTGAAAAAGATACAGAAGTTCTGTGCTGTGTTTGAGAATGAAAAGGCAGATCTCCTCACTAAAGAGTGGATGAAACATCTGAAAGAGCCCTAAATTATGACCAAGTATTTGATTTTTCTAGAGGACAGATAACAAGAAAATTTTAGATATGAGTTTATGAATACTGGGATACAAAATTGAAAGCGAGGATGGACATCTGATATGGTTATGACTGTAGATGAGTGTAAAAATGCTTGAACTAGCTTGATTACGAAGGTAGTACAGCATCTTGTTTTGACCTCATTTTTATTTACTCTAACAGCACAGCTTTACGTTTCTGAGTAGCTTGTGGGAATGTTAATCTACACTAGAGTAATAACTGCTTAATGCCTCTTCTTGCCAGCCAAGTATTCACAGTAGTAATATTTAGAAGTTATGCTTTATAACAAGGGAAAAAATAATTATAAAGACAATTTTGTATGTCTCTACGTCAGGTGCTACAGCAGTGTGTGACAGACAAGGTAATCTCTCTCTTGGTTTGCTTTGGTATTTATCCCCTTTTACACTAGAGGTGGTGTCTGCAGTGAACTTCAATTGTAGTAGTAAGATGAATTCATCATCTGTTTTAATTGGAATTCACCTCAGTGGCAATCCTACCTCCAACTGAGCTTGAAGGAAAGAAGGAAAACTTCTGCTTAAAACAAAACCTAAAACAATTTGGGATCTCTACTGGTGACTTATTGGGATACTTTATTAAAAAGTAAAGCTTAAAGTATCAGTCATGTTTTCCCAGAGGTCTGGGTCAATGCTATGCCATGTAGTACATTAAAAGGAGTACATACTTTTGGGAAACTTTTTCAAACCTTCCCCAGTGCATAAAGCTTGAAGAATGAGTTTTGCATATAGTTCTGAGATCTTGTAAAGCCCTTTGAAGATGAAAAGTTCGAAAGAACTGCAAAGCGTCATTGTAGCTTGCCAGCACTTTCTGGTGTTTTAATTTAATACTCAATTTCCAATAGTACATGCTTCAGGCATAAATATTCTCTTTTCAGGAAATGCATTGCAGCCCATCAGTGTCTCATAACCTGTTAGTCAATCTGTAGAAGGAACAAAGTGTAGAATCATGTAACCTGTGGAAATTAATTACAAGGTTGTTATATCTGGAAAACTGTTTGCAGAGGGATGTCCTTTTAATTCAAGCATCATAATACTTTTTATTGCATCTGCATTAAAGGGATCAGATCTGCTTTGATTTATTGGCATACAAAGATTTAAAATATTTCCAGAGTTGTTCCCCTAAAATGTTCTGAAATGACTCAAAGAAAGAAATACTTGAAAATCCACTGTGATAACTTTGAATTATGTTTAGTAGTCTTGTTGTTTTTCTTTATTTGTCATTAAAAAATGGTCAATTAAATCTGTGTCTTTCAAAATAAAAGAAGCCTGTTAACTTTTTGGATTCGTGTTGGCAGTTATTTATTTCACGCTGCTACAGTGATTTAATTTTTGGACTCTGAGAAGGTGCAATACTGGAGCTAGCCAAATATCTTTTATCACTAGAGACACTTTAAGATAATAGAAAAAAAGCAGGGGATATGTTAGATCCTCCCAACTTTACTAAATGTTACCAGGATAGTTCATTTGTTCTCTCTTTTTTTTTTTTTTTACCATTATCCTTTTAGTGTTTGATTGTAGTGTCTATGGAGCTCTTTGGGATGGTAGCAAAAATGAAGCACAACCATATCACCTTGACCAGCTCCCCATGCACAGCTGGGGGAAGAGTGGTTAGAAAGCGGCCTGGCGGAAAGAGACCTCGGGGTGCTGATCGACAGCCAGCTAAACATGAGCCAGCAGTGTGCCCAGGTGGCCAAGAAGGCCAATGGCATCCTGGCCTCTATTAGGAATAGTGTAGCCAGCCGGTCTAGGGAAGTGATCGTCCCTCTGTACTCAGCACTGGTGAGGCCGCACCTTGAGTACTGTGTCCAGTTCTGGGCCCCGCACTTCAAGAAAGATGTTGAGGTGTTGGAGCGAGTCCAGGGGAGGGCGACCAAGCTGGTGAAGGGTCTGGAGGGTCTGACCTATGAGGAACGGCTGAGGGAGCTGGGGTTGTTTAGCCTGGAGAAGAGGAGGCTCAGAGGTGACCTTATTGCAGTCTACAACTACCTGAAGGGAGGTTGTAGTGGAGTGGGAGTCGGCCTCTTCTCCCAGGCAACTAGCGATAGGACAAGAGGACATAGCCTCAAGCTTCGCCAGGGGAGGTTCAGGTTGGACATTAGGAAGAATTTCTTTTCAGAAAGGGTCATTAGACATTGGAACGGGCTGCCCAGGGAGGTGGTGGAGTCACCATCTCTGGATGTGTTTAAGAAAAGACTGGACATGGCACTTAGTGCCATGGTCTAGTTGACATGGTGGTGTCAGGGCAATGGTTGGATCCCAGAGGTCTCTTCCAACCTGATTGATTCTGTGATTCTGTAATTCTGTTGATTCTGTGATTCTTAACCAGCCTTAACTGTAAATGAAGGCTAAGAGTGCCACTTTTATCAGTGCATTTAAGCATGAATTGTTTCAAATTAGAAAACAATCATTTTCTGAAATGGTTCCAGATTCTTTGATCTCTCATGTTTAGTGTTACTTGAGTTTAAAATAGCTTTCAAAATTAGGGGTTAACCGTCTCCTTACAGTTTCAGACAGGCCTAGGTCTTTTCAATCTATTTATAAAGTGTTACAAATCAGTTTTAGGGGCTAGATTGAAAGCCAGTGCCTAGAACTTCTTTGTAAGAGTGCGGGAGGTAACATATGTTTTCACTTGGAAAAAAAAAGATCTGTTTTGTGTTCCCAATACAACGCTGTACTCTCTCAAGGCTGAAACAATCCATGTTTATAATACTGATACCAAGTGAGAAAAAAGCTTTTTGAAAGTCCGACTCTGCCTGTGTAGCAGTATGTTTGGTAGCACTCTTTGGTATTTGGAAAGATCTTGCCTACATTTTTGCAGCATAGGTAGCTTTTTAGCCTTCTCTGCAGTGGTCAGCAAAAACTGTTGATAGCTGTGAATTAAGTTTAAATAGTTGTTCTGGGTAATGTGTTATGGAACATTATCAGGTCACTGAACCAGATGTAAATGTTTGAAAGCTTTCCCCCACCTTGCATCCTTAGTGTTAATTCTTTTAAGGAAGACTCGGGTTGTGAAGACCATGATGGCAGCTTTCATAGAGCAGGACTGTTTTACTCCATTGCTGAAAGCCAAATTAATCTGGTCCCTATGCGTCCTGAAAACAGTAATTATCACAAAGGATGAAGTGTATGGAAGCAACAGGATCTGGCCATATCCCCATAGTTGGGTTCTCAGAGTATGTCTGCATCAGTGTATTGGGTTTGCGTGGCAAGGTTTTGATAGCGGGGGGGCTACAGGGTCTTCCGTGAGAAGCTGCTAGAAGCTTCCCCTATGTCCGACAGAGCCAATGCCAGCTGGCTCCAAGATGGACCTGCTGCTGGCCAAGGCCGAGCCAATCAGTGAAGGTGGTAGCGCCTCTGTGATAACATATTTAAGAAGGGGAAAATGCTGCGCAACAGCAATTGCAACCGGAGAGAGGAGTGGGAATATGTGAGTGAAACAACTATGCAGACACCAAGGTCAGTGAAGAAGGAGGTGGAGGAGGCGCTCCAGGCGCCAGAGCAGAGATTCCCCTGCAGCCAGTGGTGAAGACCATGGTGAGTCAGGCTGTCTCCCTGCAACCTGTGGAGGTTAACGGTGGAGCAGATATCCACCTGCAGCCCATGGAGGACTCCATGCTGGAGAAGGTGGATGTGTCCAAAGGAGGCTGTGACCCCGTGGGAAGCCCATGCTGGAGCAGGCTTCTGGCAGGACCTGTGGACCCATGGAGAGAGAGGAGCCCACGCTGGAGCAGGTTTGCTGGCAGGATTTGTGACCCCGTGGGAAGCCCATGCTGGAGCAGGCTTCTGGCAGGACCTGTGGACCCATGGAGAGAGAGGAGCCCACGCTGGAGCAGGTTTGCTGGCAGGACTTGTGACCCCGTGGGGGAGCCACGTGGAGCAGTCTGTTCCTGAAGGGCTGCACCCCGTGGAAGGGACCCACGCTGGAGCAGTTCATGAAGAACTGTAGCCCGTGGGAAGGACTCACATTGGAGAAGTTCGTGGAGGACTGTCTCCTGTGGGAGGGACCCCACGCTGGAGCAGGGGAAAAGCGTGAGGAGTCCTCCCCCTGAGGAGGAAGGAGCGGCAGAGACGGCGTGTGATGAAGTGACCGCAACCCCCATTCCCCGTCCCCCTGTGCCGCGCAGGGGGAGGAGGTAGAGAAAATTGGGAGTAAAGTTAAGCCTGGGAAGAAGGGAGGGGTAGGGGGAAGGTGTTTTAAGATTTGGGTTTATTTCTCATTACCCTTCTCTGATTTGATTGTTAATAAATTAAACTGATTTCCCCAAGTCGAGTCTGTTTTGCCCATGACGGTAATTGGGGAATGATCTCTCCCTGTCCTTATCTTGACCCACGAGCCTTTCGTTATATTTTCTCTCCCTTGTCCAGTTGAGGAGGGGGAGTGATAGAGCAGCTTTGGTGGGCACCTGGCATCCAGCCAGGGCCAACCCACCACAATCAGTGTTTTAGTTCAGATCAGGAGAGCACTTTATAAGGGTGCTTTAATGTGCTTGCTCCACAGAGAGAGAGAGAAACAAACTGGATTCATTTTGAATAAAACTAAACCAGAAGGTGCACCCTGAATGCACTCATCCATTAATGGGCCTTTAGTCCATGAAGCCAGACTACAGCTAGCACAAATTCTGAAATGCACATAGTGTGGGCACCGGGACTTCAGCACTAACTGTTCTGCTCTCCAGATGGATTCCTGTTGCACTGCATTACTCCGTAATGTAGACATAACCTTAGTGGGTCACATTTATTTCCTGTGGATGTTTAGTCTAAGTGTTTCACAATCCATAGGCAGTTTAACACCTTTCTTGTTGCTCGTTTTTGAGATGTGACTGCTGTCTATCTTAAAATAACTTAATTTTGGTTACCTATGTGTCCTTGGCCCATGAAGCTCATGGTTTGAGATGATAGCAGCAATGTTTTGGGGTTTTTTTTGGTTTGTCTTTTATGACTAGCCTGAGAGTTTGATTAGTTGCTGCTGCTATTCCTTTAACTGAAAGTAGCTTTATTCATAGTACAGAACTTAAGCAGCAGCTTATTTTAACCAAGCACAAAGGTGCCCATTAAAAATCAGTTGCTTTGACTACGGTGTCTTTGATAAATTCAGAGTAGACTTTTACACAATGTCTGAATCACTTTGTCCTACATAGCAGAGGCAGTTTCACAACAGGTTTTTCTATTAAATACACATAATGTTTAAATGCCTTTGACATCCAACATAAGTCAAGAAACTTAAAAGTCAGCAGTCTTGTAGTTCAGGTATTTTTCTTGCATTTCATTTCCATTCAGAAAAAAAAAGTGCACTTTTGTACTTGAAAACACTTTATTGGGGGGAGATGAGATTATTTTACCTTAAACATTCACTTCTGTAGTCTCAAGGGTACAAAAGTAGAATTTTGCAGTTGGAATGTACTATGTTTCTAGATATTCTTGAAGAGGGCTTTTTTGTTGTTGTTGGGGGTTTTTTGTGGGTGTTTTTTTTCTTTTCTTTCAATAATTCAAATGCCTATGCCAGAAAAGCAGTTGGGAGCTTCTGAGGAGGGTTCATCTTTGCTTATGTAAGTTTGAAATTTAAAGTTACTTTAGGGAAAAAAAAAAGAGTCCTCCTTCAAGTGCATATGATCATCTTTTCCATAGTTTGGGAAAGGAAAGGAATGTTGTTAGATAATTTTGAAAAAATATCTTAAATATTAAAAAAACAAACCCTCCAAAAGCCTAAGCCCTGCTCAAGGTTATCTAGCTCAGTACAAGGGTGTACATATGTGTAATGGAGCCATTGATTAGTCTTACTTTAATCACAAAAGACTTTCTCCCATCCATACAAATTTTGGAAGCATTAGCAACTATCTTACAAAACCTTTAAAACTTCTTGTAATCTTTTCCTTTCAGAAAAAAACATTTCAGTTCTACTTTGTGGCATAAAATTGTCACAGGACCAGTTTCTACAAATTTAATGACTTCCCATTTAAATTGTTACCTCTTTATATGCAAAAAAAGTAATCTTTTATTTTTTTTGTCTGGAATGTCTAGTTCTTCTAAATGATATCCCCTCAAAGAAACCCTGTTATTTGGGCCCAGGTGTGTTAGTTGAATTAGCATGTGAAGCATATATTGTTATGCATAGGTAAAATGTAATATGTGATGAGTTGTATCGTGACAAGCTTGAAATAATTCCATGGAGCCTAGAGCAGATTAGGAGATAAAGTGAATTCTAGTGCACTTAAAATTTGAACAAATTGTATTTGTTTTACATTTTTTAAAAAAAAAAAAAAGCATGTATGGTGAACAAAGATCTGTTAGGCCCTCAAAAACTCCCATGTGAAACTTCATCTCGGCCTTTGTGAGTATGCCTTGTAATAATTTGTTTATGTGATCTCATACTTGATTCTGAATCTTCTGTGTTTAATTTAATTTTATTGAAATATTTTGTAGTTTGCTAGTAGGGTAGAGCACAAAGTTTTATACACCTCTGGGGTTGCTGAAATCCTGTATTTGGAAAAACAGTATGCTACTGTTACCGTAAAAGCCGGTGCAAAGGAACTTTCTAAGGCTCAGTTTGGAGATTTAGAAAGCAGGCATTCTTTATTATGGCGCCGGGAACATGGGGGATCACTCCACCCAGCGTGTTCACCCGAGAACAAACAGGTTCTTTTATCTAGTATGATCATACATATTCATTACATTTCTCGGAAAGAGGTAGTCACTTCTGGGAACTCATCTTAATACTTGCATACTTATTACACATGCGCAAAGTTAACAAGCAGTGGTCTTACGTTGGTCTTAGAAGGGTCTCTAGTGTTCTTTGGTGATCTTTACACTATGTCCTTTAGTTGAACTCTAGGAAAGAGCCTGCACAGTTATTGCTGGTTGCACATCTTGCCACAGTGTCTTCTTAGTTCCTTACCAGGAGATGCGGCCCCTTCTTATCTTCTCGTTACAGAGTCTGTTCGTTAGAGAGTGCTGATTTGGCAACAGTCCCAAGGCTGGTTTCGCAAACTTCACAAGCAATTTATCTTACAAGGATACAAGGCCGGCTCAACAGGGTATCACTACCCACACGTGTTGAAATGTTTGCATGGAAAAGGAAGAGGAGATAAAATTTGTACATTGTCTAGATACTGTAGTGATTGATACTGTCTGTTGGAGGGGCTGTTATTTTGTATCATGAGCATACAGTATATATGCTTATAACACTTCTGTAATCTGTTTTTATTGCAGCGAATGATAGTGTAAAAGAAATACCTGCATTCACACAAAAAGTAAAGACCCAGTTATTTTAATATGTTTGTAGGCTACCAAAGCTTTGCAGGCAATATGGATATGTGTGTGTATATAGAAAAGTACAATTTAGAGAAAGCAGGAATTTTCAGTTACTTTGTGTTGACATGGTGTGAAAAATTGCCACTTAAAGGGGAATATTCTTTTGAGATTTACAGATGACTTAGAAAATTTATTGAATATCCAAGCGCCTTTGTAATAGTTAAGACATTTGGATAGAATTTCTGTAACTGTGGTTTTAAAAACTCAAGCCTGAATTTCCTTAGCGTAATTCTCATTTGCTTAGTAAATATAATCTTCCTCTGGAAATATAATTTTCAAAATTAAAATTGAACTGTTTCACTATATCTACTCCGTTCTCGTGAGACCCCACCTGGAGTATTGCATCCAGCTCTGGGGGTCCCCAGAGCATCAAGAAAAAGAAGAAATCTTGAAGGAGAAAGAGGATTCAGAAAAAATGCTCAAGAAAATGTCTGTCATAAAGAAGCTCAGAAGCAAAAAGCAGAAGAAAGGAAAAGACCACAGGCAGGAATTGAAGCATGGAGAAAACGGAAAGCAATAGCATTTGCAATGTGATAACCATCACGACTAAAAGTAGGAGAAGGAGAAAAAGCAACAGAAACGCCAGCACCAATGCGATGTGAAGTTAGTGTTGGCAGGGTATACCTTGCAGAAGAAAGAAAAGGAGGAACTTGAAAAGCTTGAAAAGGAGAAGAGAGAGGATGCTGAAAAGGAGGAATGTATTAAGTTTCAAGAGCAAGTGCATAATTACCTCTCAATTCATGCATGTATTTGTGTTAAATTTACCTGCTTCCTACTGTAATATCATCTTATAAATGCTTTTATATCCTTAATACCCTAGTTTTACTCACTTAAATCTATTTTGAATTCACTATGAATAACAATATCTGTCTATGTCCAAGATAGTGTATGAAACTTTATTCTAGACAAAGATGTTGCTTTTCCTCCTTATCTAAACTCTGTGGGTTTATTCAAGCCCATATTTCCTTCTAAATATAGAGGTGATTTTGTTTACTTCAGTGTGAAAACAGTTTGGGAAAAACACTTTAGGAAGTATTATTCTTCATGCTAAAGAAAAAGTCAAGGGACCTGATTGCTGTATGCAGATACGTAAGTAATGAAAGCAAGCAAGAAACCATCTACAAGAAGGGTTGGAAGGATGATCCAGGGAACTATAGGCCTGTCAGCCTGACCTCGGTGCCAGGCAAGGTGATGGAACAGATCATCCTGAGTGCCATTACACGGCACATGCAGGACAATCGGGGCATCGGGGCCAGCCAACATGGATTCATGAAAGGCAGGTCCTGCTCGACCAACCTGGTCTCCTTCTATGACAAACTGACCTGCTTAGTAGATGAGGGCAGGGCTGTGGATGTAGTCTATCTAGACTTCAGTAAGGCATTCGACACTGTCTCCCACAGCATCCTCCTGGACAAACTGGCTGCCCGGGGCTTGGATGGGTGGACTCTTCGATGGGTTAAAAACTGGCTGGATGGCCGAGCCCAGAGAGGGGTGGTGAATGGGGCAAAGTCCAACTGGCGGCCGGTCACTAGCGGTGTTCCCCAGGGCTCAGTTCTGGGGCCGGTGCTGTTCAATATCTTTATAGATGATCTAGACGTAGGGATTGAGTGCACCCTCAGTAAATTTGCAGATGACACCAAGCTGGGTGGGAGTGTCGATCTGCTGGAGGGTAGGAAGGCCCTACAGAGGGATCTGGACAGGTTAGATGGGCCGAGACCAACGGCATGAGGTTCAACAAGAACAAGTGCCAGGTCTTACACTTCGGCCACAACAACCCCATGCAGCTCTACAGGCTGGGGGAAGAGTGGTTAGAAAGCGGCCCGGTGGAAAGAGACCTGGGGGTGCTGATCGACAGCCGGCTAAACATGAGCCAGCAGTGTGCCCAGGTGGCCAAGAAGGCCAATGGCATCCTGGCCTCTATTAGGAATAGTGTAGCCAGCCGGTCTAGGGAAGTGATCGTCCCTCTCTACTCGCCACTGGTGAGGCCGCACCTTGAGTACTGTGTCCAGTTCTGGGCCCCGCACTTCAAGAAAGATGTTGAGGTGTTGGAGCGAGTCCAGAGGAGGGCGACCAAGCTGGTGAAGGGTCTGGAGGGTCTGACCTACGAGGAACGGCTGAGGGAGCTGGGGTTGTTTAGCCTGGAGAAGAGGAGGCTCAGAGGTGACCTTATTGCAGTCTACAACTACCTGAAGGGAGGTTGTAGTGGAGTGGGAGTCGGCCTCTTCTCCCGGGCAACTAGCGATAGGACAAGAGGACATAGCCTCAAGCTTCGCCAGGGGAGGTTCAGGTTGGACATTAGGAAGAATTTCTTTTCAGAAAGGGTTATTAGACATTGGAATGGGCTGCCCAGGGAGGTGGTGGAGTCACCATCTCTGGATGTGTTTAAGAAAAGACTGGACATGGCACTTAGTGCCATGGTCTAGTGGACAGGGTGGTGTCAGGGCAACGGTTGGACTCGATGATCCCAGAGGTCTCTTCCTACCTGGTTGATTCTGTGATTCTGATTCTGTGATTCTGTGATTCAGTTGCTGCCCCTCTTAATTCCATGGAATAAAAGCTTCTGCTATGTTTTCTGTGGTAGTGTGGGCAAAAGTCTCCTTCTCACTAGGTAATTTTTTTTTTTTACTTTGCACTTATCTAAATGATAAAGATCTAATGAGCATAGAATCAGATGTATATAATTCATTCTGTGATTGATCAAAAAGAACAGATTTCTTTTGTCTGTTTCAGTGTAAGGTTGAAAGTCATGTAGCCAGAGACCCGTCCAGGTTTTGCAGGCCTATCAAGAGCTGGGAGGAATGCAGAAAAGAGATTGGACCAACAGGTTCAGAACCACTTTTACATATTCCTTATAGTTAAGGAGGAGAACAATGGACACATACCATTATAAAAGTAGTTATTTATAAACACTTTTTTTTTATAGGCATCTGCTTATCACTTTTACAGGACGATGATTTCCTTGCATGTGAAGTGGCCAACTCTCTTCAGGAATTTTCACAAAATTTGCTCGATTCAATGACATATATTACCTTTGTATTTTGTGAGCGTTGTATTTGAACTGGTTTTTGTTACATTATTTGTGTTTTCATCATGACATATATTTCAGTTTGTATTAAAAGTTCTTCACTATGATCAACTTTTTTTAATACTCCTTGAATTTCAGATTGGTATATGAGAAATAGTAACCCTGATTTTATTTGTTCCTATTAACCCTTATGAACGTCGATGGAAGTCTTGTATGTGATTTGCTACACAGTAACTTATTTCCTGAGACACGAATAATTAGTTCAAGTTACTGGATTTACCTGCAGGATATCACCAGCTGTAATAAAACTTTATGTAGTCATTTTACCTAATAGTATCTCGGGCACGTATTGAGCTGACTGGCAGCTCTTGCAGGCTGACAGCGTGCCGGTGCGAAGTAAGCAATTACTCTCTCCCCCTCCCCGTCCTTCCAGGGTGAGGTGGACCCAGAGAACCCCCGCGGGGGAGCTGAGCCACTGAGGGATGTGCGGCTGTCCAGCCCAGGTCTGTGGGGAGAGGTGGCAGACGATACTGGGGCAGTCTGCAAGAGAGCTTCACGCCCAGCGGGCGGGACCGGCGGCTGGTTGTGTTCCGCGGTAGCCGCATATGACGCAGGTTGTGCGCGCCGGCCACAGGCGGGGGTAAGATGGCGGTAGCGCGGCTGGCGCTGAACTTGGGGGAGGTGGAGCGGCTGGACTTCCTGAAAGAACGGCATGTGTGTTTTTTCCAGCGTTGTCTCCAGATCCTGCCTGAGCGGTACTCGTTCCTGGAGACCAGCAGGTATGCTCGGCGGGCCGGGCTGATGGAGCTGTGGCGCGTTCCCGTCGCCCTCGGGCCCCACGGTGGAAAGGCGGGACAGACCCTGGTTCCTTTTTCCCGGCGTCCTCCGCCAGCCTCAGAGAGTCGGGGGGAGTCTTTCTTCTCCTAGGGGCGGTTGCGTTTGACGGGAAATCATTCCTGGAGAGCTGTCCGCCCGCCCGCCCCGGCTTCCCTCGAGGTGGTAGCACTGGCGAAGCAGCTGTGGGCAGGATACAGGATCTCACTGTGTCGGTAGTCTCAACAGCTGGCGCAGCGGTGGTCAAAGTGAACGCCTTCTCTAGAAAACTCTCCACCAGGAGATAGTTCACAAAAATGTAGAAGTTGCTCAGTTAAACTCCCTGATATGCATGAGGAAAAAAACCCACTTGTTAATCCATCTAATCTATTTTTAGTCCTGTGCTTCATTCTTTTAATCCACCCTGAAAGCCGATTTGAAAATAAATGACTTAAGTCGTCTGTAGTTCAAAGTCAGCATGCAGAATACTGTTATGTAACAGAAATCGTTTATATCTTCATTAGCTAGTGCAAGCATTAAAACATGTTACTGGTAATAGTGAAATATGCCCCTTACTTTAAAGTAGAGGGACACTTGTCCATGTAATGGATTCAGAATGCATTTATTTCAGATTTTTGATGCCTTCATGTAAGCTAATAAGTTATTTCTGATGCAGCTTGACAGTTAAATTATTGACTATCATCTTGTGCATTTAATAAAAACTTGGAGATGTGTAAAGGATTCAATATTTTATTCAACCAATAAAATCATCACATTTTTTTCACTTTGTAATTTCTTGGAAGTTGTACATACTGTGAAGAATGCTCAATGACTTTGATCAAGTCCTCCTGTTAAATGAAGCTTTCCTTCAGTTGAAAGTAGACACCTGGCAAAAACCATGTGTTTCTTCAGTTATGAAGATTAGTATGGAATTAGTGTTAAAGCAGTGTGTAAAATAACACATAGCTTTATATTAAAAAAGTTATACATTTTGATCTTAAGTAATACATTCATTCATTAAGCCTTAACCTGTTTCAGTATACTTTGTTATTTTAAATGACATAAATAAGTCTTCTTAGCATGCTATGCACTAGCTTTATTTAGGCATTAAAGTTATAATAAATTTGATACACAAATCTATTAAAATCATAGCCAGGAGGACTAAACATGGCCACGTAATATGAAGTGGAGAAAACATTCATAACTCTGGTGCGGATAATCCAAACTAAAACAAGATAAGACGATAAGAAGGCTAAACCCTTCTTGGAATCTTACAGCAGACTATTTTTTCCTCCGTTTCAAATAAATATATATAGATGCCTGACAAATATTTATAAAGACCAACCATAACCATTTTTTTCAGTGTACTTTCATCATTTTTCAATACCTTGTTAAAGTTTTAGGAGGGTTCTTCCAATCCTGCTATTTCACTACAGTTACGTTTGTTTAGGTGGTGAATAACGGAGATCCTTTCCAATCTCTAAACTGAAATACCAGACCAGATTACAAGTTCTTCACCATGAGAGCAGTTAATCACTGGAATAGGCTGCCCAGAGAAATGGTGGAGTCTCCCTTAAAGACTCGGCTGAATGGGGCCCTGGGTAACCTAATTTAAGGCCCTGCTTTCAAAAGAAGATGGGACCAGGTGATCTCCAGAGGTCCCTGCCAGCCTAGACATTTCTATTCCATGATTTACATTACCAAGCTGTCACAGTTTCCACTGAGCTAAAGCAGAGGCTCTAGTTTACGTAGCATCTTCCCTAATCTTATTGAATAACGCTAATAATAATACTAATTGTTTTCATATCTCTTTTGAAATAAATGACCTATCTGAGCTTAAATTTAATGTGTGGTCATAGTAGCCATGATGATACATTAAATAATCAGTGCACAGTGAATTGTATATAATGGTTGTGCAACACTGAAAAAACTCTAAGTTTTCTGAAAATTGGAACTGTCAGTTTGAAGCTATGACCTCAGTGTCTGTCTTGTAGTAAGGGGCCCAAACCTGAACACAGTATTAGAGGTGCAGCCTCACCGGTGCTGAGTACAGGGGGATGGTCACTTCCCTAGTCCTGCTGGTCACAGTATTCCTGATACAAGCCAGGATGCTCTTGGCCTTCTTGGCCACCTGGGCACACTGCTGGCTCATGTTCAGCCGGCCATCGATCAACACCCCGAGGTCCTTTTCTGCCAGGCAGCTTTTCAGCCACTCTTCCCCAAGCCTGTAGCGTTGCATGGCGTTGTTGTGACCCAAGTGCAGGACCCGACACTTAGCCTTGTTGCACCTCATACAGTTGGCCTTGGCCCATCGATCCAGCCTGTCGGGATCCCTCTGCAGAGCCTTCCTACCCTCAAGCAGATCAACTATATCTACTCTGTTCTCTCTCTCTCTCTCACTATATCTCTCTATCACTGTATCTACTCCGTTCTCGTGAGACCCTACCTGGCGTACTGCATCCAGCTCTGGGGGTCCCCAGAGCATCAAGAAAAAGAAGAAATCTTGAAGGAGAAAGAGAATTCAGAAAAAAAAACGCTCAAGAAAATGTCTTTGTTGTGAAGAAGCTCAGAAGCAAAAAGCAGAAGAAAGGAAAAGACCTTATTGTGGCCTTTCCATACTGAAAGGGGGCTTATAAGAAAGACGGAGAAAGACTTTTTACCAGAGCCTGTAGTGGCAGGGCAAGGAGCAATGGTTTTGAATTGACAGAGAGTAGATTTAGATAGGACATAAGGAAGACATTTTTTATTATGAGGGTAGTGAGACACTGGAACAGGTTGCCCAGAGAAGTTGTGGATGCCCCATCCCTGGAGGTGTTCAAGGTCAGGTTGGATGGGGCTTTGAGCAACCTGATCTAGTGATCATCTAGGTTGGACCTAGATGATCTTTAAAGGTCCCTTCTGACCCAAACCGTTGTATGATTCTGTGTTTGGAAACTTAGTTTTCTTCATAGTTGCTGATTGACCTACTGTGACTTTTTGTAGGCAGTTGGTACTAAATATCAAAGAGCCTTTCCAGATTTTTTTCATCTGCTAATGTGTGTCGTGTATTTCTTTTGACAAAATATGTGAGAAGAAGTTTTAGCTACTGAGCTGAGACACCGAGAATCGTTTTAGAGCCATAATTGGTTCAAATTTGGATTTTCAAGAGACATTCGCTTTGTTTAAAAGTAAGTTAATTTATTACATGAAACTGAATACTTTTCTGTGACAGAGCAAGTTTGTATCACACTCTCTCTATATATATGGATTTTTAGAGTGAAAAATCTATCTTTCAAATGTGTTGATACAAGGGTTAAGCTGCTTATAATAAAATTATCATATGATAGTCCAGGTTGTTCCTTCAGAGAATAGAGCCTGTCATCCACCCAAGAAAAACTTGTTTCACGACTGCAATAGTTCTCCAACCCATTTGAGTATGCAGTTGTCCTCCATCTATGGGGTGCCCTGTGGGGAAGTGTGTCTGGGACTGGAGAGCATGCAGGGGAAGAGAGAGTGATGGGAGCACCGGCTCAGGGACAGGAGTGGGAGCCAGCTTTGACTGCTGAGATTTTTGCCTCACTTCTTGACAGCGACCCCAGGGTCAGAAATGAGGGAGAGGAGGGGCAGCTCTCAGCACTCTCCTGTTCCCCTTCTCTGTTATGTAGTTAGAACTTTTTCAGTGCTGTTGCAGCCACTTTTACCTTGTTTTGTGCCTGCCTACCTCAGTGAGATTCCCTAGTGTGAGAACAGTGGGTAATAGGTATTTTTATCCTAGCTTCTTATTTAAAATAATGTTTTCTGGCTTGGGAAATAAGCATGATTTGGCCTGAAAAATACTGTGTACTCATAACACAATCTCATTTAACTTGTTTTTGTACTGTTTTTGCATGTGTTTTTAATATGAATTGCAAAATAAAAACGGCAATTGACATAATCCTAGTAAAATGTGCTTTAAAAACTTGTCCGTCTTTGCTGCTCAGTACAGAAATAGCTCTTTTATCCTCTTTAAAAGAAAAAAAAGTAATCTTCCAGTTGCTTCAAATTGATCCATCCTAAGTACCATCCTAAGTATCCGAAGTCATCTTGTTACATGTGGTTTGTGTTGTCATGCATTGGTACAGTCCAGGATGTACCTATAAAATATCACAAGGAAAAATAATTTTAGGACAGTCGTATCAATCTCCCTCTTTTTTGTATTTTATACCATGTAACTAGTCAACATTTAACTCTCATTTTAGCTTCCTAGTTGACTTTGTTATGCAAATAGTTTGTTTAAACTCTGATTATTTTTTTATAATATAGATGAAAGTAGATGAGGGGCTAATTTGTTTTCCCTTCAACTGACAGAGAGATTACCAATAATCCCTCACACTACTTTCTGCTTGTAGATCATTAGGTTCTAAAATCTTTGCAGAAGGAACCTGTAGAGGTATGGCTATTTAACAGAGAGTTCCCCCAACTGCCAGGGAACTAATGCTCGGTAGTGTGTCAGGATAAACTTAGATATGGTTCAGTACATTTATTTCTTTTCACTTAACTCTTGCATGAATATCAGTGTTGACACAGTCCTGTTCCAAAGCTTCCTACTGATGAGCTGTTTACAAGGGTAACAGAGCTGTGCAGTAATTTAGTTTCATCCAGAAAAGTTGAGTTGAGTGGGATGCATTCAGTCTAACCATAATTAGTGAAGGGAAATGAACTTTGCTGACCTCTTTAATAATAAAAAATGAATATGTGATTTTAATACAAGTCCTCATGATGTGGCTTTCTTTCTTTCTTCCTTTCTTCCTTTCTTCCTTTCTTTCCTTTCTTTCCTTTCTTTCTTTTTTTTTTTCCCTTAAGGGTCCTGGTATGTCTCATCCCTATGATAGTGGGCACATAGCAATGACTTACACAGGTCTTTCGTGTCTGGTTATTCTTGGAGATGATTTAAGTCGAGTAAATAAAGATGCCTTACTGGCAGGACTGAGAGCTCTCCAGCTGGAGGATGGAAGGTAAAAGATATAAAATATCTTACAACTCTCTGGAAGGTTAATAGAAAACCCAAGTGTAGAATTAAACATAATACACACTTTTATGAAAATAGTTGTATAATATTTTCTTTCTATCAGAAGATATTTCGGTGGGCATAAGCAATAGAACAACATGCTAGTTTACAGGACCAAAGAGCACTTTATGTCCAGAGTTGCTTTCATACTGGAGAATGATGATGCTTGCTTACAGCTGTAGAAACATACTATTGGAAAGTTAATGGTTTGGCTTGTGTCTTAGGGATAGTTGTTTTGTTTGTTTGTTTTTTCTTATATCTTTCAGATAAGTGAGGTTTTCTTTATTCATATTCTCTGGTTTTGCAAGACCCTAGTGGAGCACTATTAAGATGATGTTTGCTTTGCTTTGTGGGAGAGTGAGCTTTATTTAGTTTTGAGAGATTCAACCCATTAATATACAAGATTAATTAACCTATAACTTATAATAGGAATATAATATTATTAAAATTCATTGTGAGATTCATCTTTTTTGCATGCATTTTTTAAAAAGATGATATATACCCTTTGAACTACATCTGTTGGTTTTTATGTAGGCTGGAGCTTGTAGCTAATGAAAACTTGTAGGTTTAAAAAAAAACCCACAAACACCTCCCCCCTCTAGAATGTTCTAAATGTAAGTAGTGAATATGAACTATATGATCTACAATTTCCTGTTACTTATAGCAACAGACTGACCTTAATGGGCTAAATTCTAATGTATGTATACATGGTTTTGTTGGTCTACTTGCATATGCAGCATCTTTTAGCATGTGGGGGTGCTTCTACCACTGCTCTATGCATTCCTATTATATGTTGTACCATTTTTGTTGTTAAAGTTTATTCAAGAGGAAGGAGTTTGGGATGAGTTGCTCCAAACCCACTAGCATCTTGAAGTGGTTGCTTGTCATCATGCCTGATTACAATAATAAACTGCACACAGTTAAACCTGTTCTACATGTTTGTATCATGTATGTTTTTACTGTACAGACTGATACCTCTTATACTTTTTAAAGTATTCCATTTCATGGGAATAGTGACCATGAAATGTTAGAGTTTTCGATAGTGGGGGAAGTAAGGAGGGGCAAGAGCAGAACTTCTGCCTTAGATTTCTGCCAGGCAGACTTTAGCCTGTTTAAGAGGTTGGTGGACCGAGTCCCTTGGGAGTCGGTCCTGAAGGGCAAAGGAGTCCAGGAAGGCTAAGGAGTCCAGGAAGGCTGGACATGCTTCAAAAGGGAATTGCTAAATATTCAGGAGCAGGCTGTCCTGGTGTGTAGGAAGACAAGCCGTCGGGGAAAAAGACCGGCCTGGTTAAACAGAGAACTTAGGCTAGAACTTAAGGAAAAAAAGAGAGCCTACTTGCTCTGGAAGAAGGGTCGGGTAACTTGGGAGGTCTATAGGGACGTTGCTAGGTCGTGTAGGGAGAAGATTAGAAGGGCCAAAGCTCAACTAGAGCTTGATTTGGCTGCTACGGTCAAAGATGACAAAAAAAGCTTCTACAAATACATTAACAGCAAAAGGAGGGTCAAGGAGAGCCTCCACCACTTGCTGAATGAGGAGGGTAGTGTAGTGTCAGGGGATGAGGAAAAGGCAGAGCTGCTCAATGCCTTCTTTGCCTTGGTCTTTAATGTCAAGACCAGTTGTCCTCAGGAGACTCGGCCCCCAGAGCCTGAAGTTAGGGACGGGGGGCTGTGTGAACCCCCCGTAATCCAGGAGGAGACGGTTAGTGACCTGCTGTGCCAGTTGGACACCCACAAGGCTATGGGCCCGGATGGGATTCACCCCAGAGTAATGAAGGAACTGGCATATGAACTTGCCAAACCACTCTCTATTATCTACCAGCAGTCCTGGTTAACTGGAGAAGTTCCAGCTGACTGGAAATTAGCAAATGTAACGCCCATCTACAAGAAGGGCTGGAAGGATGATCCAGGGAACTATAGGCCTGTCAGCCTGACCTCGGTGCCAGGCAAGGTGATGGAACAGATCATCCTGAGTGCCATTACACGGCACATGCAGGACAATCGGGGCATCGGGGCCAGCCAACATGGATTCATGAAAGGCAGGTCCTGCTTGACCAACCTGGTCTCCTTCTATGACCAAGTGACCCACTTAGTAGATGAGGGCAGGGCTGTGGATGTAGTCTATCTAGACTTCAGTAAGGCATTTGACACTGTCTCCCACAGCATCCTCCTGGACAAACTGGCTGCCCGGGGCTTGGATGGGTGGACTCTTCGATGGGTTAAAAACTGGCTGGATGGCCGAGCCCAGAGAGGGGTGGTGAATGGGGCAAAGTCCAACTGGCGGCCGGTCACTAGCGGTGTTCCCCAGGGCTCAGTTCTGGGGCCGGTGCTGTTCAATATCTTTATAGATGATCTAGACGTAGGGATTGAGTGCACCCTCAGTAAATTTGCAGATGACACCAAGCTGGGTGGGAGTGTCGATCTGCTGGAGGGTAGGAAGGCCCTACAGAGGGATCTGGACAGGTTAGGTAGATGGGCCGAGACCAACGGCATGAGGTTCAACAAGAACAAGTGCCGGGTCTTACACTTTGGCCACAACAACCCCATGCAGCGCTACAGGCTGGGGGAAGAGTGGTTAGAAAGCGGCCCGGTGGAAAGAGACCTGGGGGTGCTGATCGACAGCCGGCTAAACATGAGCCAGCAGTGTGCCCAGGTGGCCAAGAAGGCCAATGGCATCCTGGCCTCTGTTAGGAATAGTGTAGCCAGCCGGTCTAGGGAAGTGATCGTCCCTCTCTACTCGGCACTGGTGAGGCCGCACCTTGAATACTGTGTCCAGTTCTGGGCCCTGCACTTCAAGAAAGATGCTGAGGTGTTGGAGCGAGTCCAGAGGAGGGCGACCAAGCTGGTGAAGGGTCTGGAGCGTCTGACCTATGAGGAACGGCTGAGGGAGCTGGGGTTGTTTAGCCTGGAGAAGAGGAGGCTCAGAGGTGACCTTATTGCAGTCTACAACTACCTGAAGGGAGGTTGTAGTGAAGTGGGAGTCGGCCTCTTCTCCCGGGCAACTAGCGATAGGACAAGAGGACACAGCCTCAAGCTTCGCCAGGGGAGGTTCAGGTTGGACATTAGGAAGAATTTCTTTTCAGAAAGGGTTATTAGACATTGGAATGGGCTGCCCAGGGAGGTGGTGGAGTCACCATCTCTGGATGTGTTTAAGAAAAGACTGGACATGGCACTTAGTGCCATGGTCTAGTGGACAGGGTGGTGTCAGGGCAACGGTTGGACTCGATGATCCCAGAGGTCTCTTCCTACCTGGTTGATTCTGTGATTCTGTGATACTTGATCCTGTATTTTGTATTCCCTGCTGAAGAGGGCCAGCTAGCCACCAGAGGGAAAGGAGAGTGCTTTGCACCTCTCTGGAGTAGAATTGCTACTTGGGCGGAAGTCAACTTTTAGTACGACAGACATTTTCATACCTATTAAAACAACTTTTACTGCACCAAAGGGGAAGGATGCACAAAGGCCGGAACTTGACCTAACATCTTATCCAGATGGAAACAGCAAGTGAGCTGAATGAGGGAAAGACAAACTTTTCTGGTGTTACCCTAGTATAAGTATACTAGAACTAGTTTTTATTTCTTCACCGATATCTTTAACTAAAAAAAAAAGTAATTATATTTTCTCTTTTTAAATGTCATGAATAAATATGTGTATTTGCATTTCTACTTTACCTTGGCTTAATGTAATTTGAAGTATCTATATAACATACAAGGCACTTGTTACCTAAGGATGGGCTGAATTTGTAAACCACAACACTGGCACATCTTAAGTGTCCTGGTTCCCAAGAATATCCTTTGCTATATCTAAGGAGTAATGGAGTGGATCCCCATTTGAGCTGCAGAGAGCAGGAGTTGGCAACCTTGAGGTTAGGAGAGATGAAACTATCTCTTAGTAGGTGTTGGAGGCTTTTGTATGCAACAAGATGGAGTACATACCTGAATCCCAGGATCAACAGGGGAGCATCACAGTGGTGCTTGAAAGACTGTTCTATGTAAAAATATTCTAACTAGCTCTTTGAACCAAATGGAGGCTTATCAGGAAGCAAATCACAGCATCAATCATCTTTTTAAGGGTCTCTGAGAGAACACTAGATTGTATCTAGATAACCTAGATATAACAACTTTAAAATCTTTTCAGAGTTTGGAAAGAATCTAACCATTAGAAACGAAAAATGGATTGCAAGTAATTTTCACTGTTTATATTAGAAATTGTAATGGTAACAATTCAATTTATACATACATGGGAATCTGATCCTAAAGTTGGGCAGGAAAGCCATGTGAGCTATGAAGATTTCTAGGGAGGAAAACAATTCTGCTAAGAATAGTAGATTCTACAATGGTAACTCATACATCAGTGTATACTGTGACATGTGAAAGAATGTAACCATTAACATATTTGGATAAATAAAATCAGTGTCATGACATTACTGGAAATAAGGTTAGCCAAGCCCCTAAATGTTAATAGTTCTATTCATTTTGCTTAGCTTGGTTAGAATCACATCTTCTGAAAAGAAAATCTAATGTAGGTTTGGGTTACATTCATGTGAATACTATAAATAGAAGTAGCTAACTTATTTTAAAAGGAAAAATAATGCAATTCCTAAAATGCTTTTCATATTTTCTAATGTAAGAGGCTATATAATGTATAATGAAAGAAACCTTTCTTTCAGTTTCTGTGCTATGCTGGAAGGAAGTGAGAATGATATGAGGTTTGTGTATTGTGCTTCCTGCATCTGCTACATGCTCGATAACTGGTCAGGCATGGATACAAAAAAAGCAGTAGATTACATTAGAAGAAGTATGGTGAGTATTCCCAAAGTGTTATTTCTCAATGCATTTTCAAGTTAATAGCTTAGTTCTTTACTGTGACTAAAAATCTATCCATCCAAATAGAAATATTACAGTAATTTGTTTCTTTTCTATTCCTACTTCAATGAGTTGAAAATTAAAAGTACATTCCTTTTTGTATTTATATTTTCATTGTAATGTTTGTACTAGCAAAGTAATTGTATTGGTTGTGTATGTTTGCTGCAAGTTAAATTAAATCTCATCTTTTTTCTTTAAAATATGATTTAGAATTGAAAGCAATTTTTTAAAAATTGAGGCCTGAAGTTCCTATAACTTTAAAAAAATGCATAAGTAAAACATTGCATCACTAAAATACTCAAATTTCAATGAGCTCTAGTCCTGCTTTTTAAAATCATATACAGAATCAATGGAAAAACTAATTATTGGGATCAAGTCAAGCTTATTAAATGTTCCCAGTCCAGTACATCCCCTTACAGTACAGTAAGGATGTACATCTTTGTAATTACATCTTTATTACATCTTCTCTGTAAAAAAAGATGAAGTAGTATTCTCAGAATAATTTTGATGCTTTGTTTTTCAGTGGAGCTCCTCCTTTTTATTTTACTTTACAAAGCGTTTTTTCCAGCATTTTAAAAATAATTTTTAACAGCAGTTATTTTATAGGGCAGGTAAAGTTCAATGCCAAATAGTATGCTTAGTATGTTGTTGCTTCTGCCCACCCCCCGCTGCCCTGCCAGTCTTCAGTTTTTGAAAGGCTGATGCTCTTGCTCCATACTTAAAGAATTTCTTGTGCTTCAGCATTGTACATACAGTAGTACCCTACATTATGCCTTCATGCACATTAACCATCTTTTGGGTTAGAGACAGATTTCATTTATGCACTTCAATTTAGTTTGGAATTATGTATCCATTTTCCCTTTTTAGAAAGGCCCAAAAATTGCAGGGTTTTTTTAATGGTTATCTACACTGCATGTTTTCCCTTTTTGGCAAAGAAATGTTTACCTAATTCCAGACTTTTAACATATATCACAACTTAAATGAACTCCATGCTCTTTGATTGAAGAAAGAAGTCATAAAAACTGCTTGTATTCAAACAACACTGATTTGTGCCAAGAGCTTTTTGAGACATAGGTTCAGAATTTACCTAGATTAAAACGGTGGAATGTTCTGGTAATAATTTTGCTAATAAACTGATAAATTGTAATGTCTGTAAAAGTGATTTCGCTCTAAAGTAACTGTTTTGTGGATTTTTTCTTTAGTCTTATGATAATGGCCTGGCACAAGGAGCTGGACTGGAATCTCATGGTAAGAATGTTAACATGTTCTATACCTATTTTTAAGACTGGAATTGAGAAATTCTGTAAGAAGTGCAGGGTATGTCATGCTGTTGTGGTTTAAGCCCAGCTGGCAACTAAGCACCACATAACTGCTTGCTCACTCCTCCCTCCCCGGTAGGATGGGGAGGAGAATGGGAAGAAAAAGATAAAACTCGTGAGTTAAGGACAGTTTAATAAGACAACACAAGGAGAGAAGAAATAATAATAACAATAATACTAATAAAAGAATATACAAAGTTAGTGATGCACAATGCAATTGCTCACCACCTGGAACCCAATGCCCAGCACATTCCCGAGCCACGATCCGTCCTCCTCCCGGCCAACTCAGTTTATATACTGAGCATGATGTCATATGGTATCGAATATCCCCTTGGCTAGTTCTGGTCAGCTATCCTGGCTCTGTCCCCTCCCAGCTTCTTGTGAAAATTAACTCTATCCCAGCCGAACCCAGGACATTATCCACCCCTTATTCTATACCATCTATATCATGCCCAGATCCTGCACTTTCCAATTAATCACCACCACTTTTCCTGTCTTTGAGATAGAGAGAGATATATATACACAGTTATCATCCCCTTAGTCTATGGGCCATCCCTCTAACATGTCCATTGAGTTAATTTCACCCATGACTTTGGGGCTCCATCTGTCATAACAGTCTTTCAGGGCAGGAGAGATGGTATGTGGTGTTGGATTGTTGCATGCTGCATCTGAAGCTCACGGCTGGTGTATTTGGTGAGGCTCATGCCCACAGTCTGCAGGTTGAAGATGTTGATCTCGAGGAAGTTGCTGGGTGCCAGTCGCTGAAGCCAGTTCAAGTTCCATCACTACTGCACTTCGCTCGGTTTCATCAAAGTCCATCCTTCATTGATTTGGGTGATTCTTACTGTAATACATTGATATGGCATATAGCAACTGTAGTAGTGATGACATATAGTGGCAGGGTTATTTAGCAATTAACATCATACAATTTAATTCACTGGCTATTCTCACCCAAAATCAAATCCCCTTGAGGTACACATCAGACTTCCGCATCCTTCCACATTACCCACCAAGTGCATCCAAGTGCTTGAGCAAAGGAAATCCCGTGGATGGGTTTACCTTTGTCTGAGGCAGGACTAACCCAGACTGTCTTCCCTAACATATTCTTCATGTGCACTACGGGGACTTTATCCCCTTCTACAGTACATGGAAGTTTTGATTGGGCAGGGTCAGCTCAATTGGCAGATCCCCTAATGTTGACTAAATAGGTAGCTTTTGCTAAATGTGTATCCCAATGTTTGAAGGTCCCACCACTGTCACGGTTTAAAGCTGGGCCGGCTATTAAACCTGTGGCAGACGCTCTCTGTTAACCCTCCCCCCCACCCGAAGGGAAAGGGAAAGGGAAAGGGAAAGGGAAAGGGAAAGGGAAAGGGAAAAGGGAGAGAGACTTACGGGTTGGAAAGTTAAAACAGTTTTAATAAACTATAATAATGAAAAAAAAAGAGTATAATAATAATATTGGAATAATCAAATATATACAAATATATACAAAACCAAGATCGAGCTCCCCCGATGTTGGCCACGTCACCACCGGCACTGCAGGGCAGGCTCCGGGAAGGCCCAGGCTGGGCCCAGCGACGGTCGAGAGCTGGATTCAGGGATGCACAGCTCAGGATCGGGGGCAGCAGGAAAACAGAGTCCTCCTTGGACACTGGCCAAAGCCCAAGCCGCAGAAGCAGCCCGAAGCAGCAGCAGCACCCAAACACAGCAGAGGAAGCAAGGGAAGGCGGAAGGGCAAGAGAGCGAGACCCTCGTGATCCCCCCGCTTTATACTGAGAATGACGTGTATGGGATGGAATACCTTCGTTGGTCAATTTTGGGTCACCTGCCCTGTCCGCTCCTCCCTGCAGGTGCGACCCCCCCTTCAGCTCTTCACTCGTAAACAGTGAGGAATTTAGCAGTGACCTTGGTTTCTCTAAGACTAAGTACAGCAAGAGCCTTTCTGCATAACATCCCTACTGGTGCCTCAGCGATAACTACAAACTTCGAGCGTTATCAGTTCTAGAAGCAGACACTGTCTGCAAAACATGCAGTTACTTTCATAAAGTGCAGTTACTTAGAAGAGACTTAGCTGAAAGTAAAAATCACTGAAAGGAAAATTGGCCTGGTTTAGGCCAAACCAGGACATTCCACCCCTTATTCCATACCATTCACGTCATACTCAGATCACCACTACCTTTTCATTTTCAAATATATACAAATATCAGTAGTTTATGATTCATCTCTATGCAAAGTTCTTTAAGTTCATTTAGTTCAGGATTGTGGGTTTCCATCTGGCTAGCAGTCTCTCAGGGTAAGAGAGATGGTATGAGTTTTGTCATGGTTCGTGCCCACGGGTTGCAGGTTAAAGATGTCAGTCTCGAGGAGGTTACTGGACGCCACTTCCAGCTAGCTCCAGTCTCATCACCACTGTCTTAACCTGAAAGACACTTATGAACACTGTTAGTATTATGCAGCAATTAACATCATACAGTTCAGAATTAAGTATTCTCACCCAGAATCAGATCACCTTCAGGGACACATCGGACTTCACCATCCTGCAGCATCACCCACCAAGTACATCCAGGTCCCTGAGCAAAAGCAATCCCACGAATGGGTTTACGTTTGCCCGTAGCAGGAAGAACCCAGACAGTTTTTCCCAACAGATTCCTTTCATGCACCACAGGGACTTTATCTCCTTCTACTGTATGTAGAAGGTCTGACTGAGCAGGGCCAGCTCGATTGACAGATCCCCTGGTGTTAACTAACCAGGTAGCTCGTGCCAAATGCTTATCCTGGTTTTTAAAGGTTCCACCCCCCATTGCTTTCAGGGTAGTTTTTAAAAGCCCATTGTACCGTTCAATTTTCCCAGAGGCTGGTGCATGATAGGGGATATGATATACCCATTCGATGCCATGCTCTTTGGCCCATTTGTCTATGAGACTGTTTTTGAAATGAGTCCCATTGTCCGACTCAATTCTCTCTGGTGTGCCATGTCGCCACAAGATTTGCTTTTCGAGGCTCAGAACAGTGTTCCGGGCAGTGGCATGGGGCACAGAGTATGTTTCCAGCCATCCGGTGGTTGCCTCCACCATGGTAAGCACATAACGTTTACCCTGGTGGGTTTGAGGGAGTGTGATGTAGTCAATTTGCCAGGCCTCCCCATATTTATATTTCAACCACCACCCCCCATACCACAAAGGTTTTAACCGTTTGGCTTGCTTAATTGCGGCGCACGTTTCACAGTCGTGGATAACCTGTGCAATAGAGTCCATGGTTAAGTCCACCCCTCGGTCACGAGCCCATCTGTATGTTGCATCTCTCCCTTGATGACCTGAAGTGTCATGAGCCCACCGAGCTAAAAATAGTTCACCTTTATGTTCCCAGTCCAAATCTATTTGGAACACTTTAGCAGCCTGATCTGCTTGTTGGTTGTTTCGATGTTCCTCAGTTGCCCGACTTTTAGGTACGTGAGCATCTACATGACGTACCTTCACGACTAGTTTCTCTAGCCGAGTAGCAATATCTTGCCACAATTCAGCAGCCCAAATAGGTTTCCCTTTGCGCTGCCAGTTGCTTCGCTTCCACTGCTTTAACCACCCCCACAAGGCATTTGCTACCATCCATGAGTCAGTATAGAGATACAACCTTGGCCACTGTTCTCGTTCAGCAATGTCTAAAGCCAGCTGGATGGCTTTTACCTCTGCGAATTGACTTGATTCACCTTGTCCTTCTGTGGCTTCTGTGACTCGTCGAATAGGACTCCATACAGCAGCTTTCCACTTCCGATGCTTTCCTACAAGACGGCAGGATCCATCGGTGAACAGGGCATACTGCTTCTCATCCTCTGGTAGTTCATTATATGGTGGGGCTTCTTCAGCACGTGTCACCTCCTTTTCTGGTGGCATTCCGAAGTCTTTGCCTTCTGGCCAATCCATGATCACTTCTAAGATTCCTGGGCGATTAGGGTTTCCTGTTCGAGCCCTCTGTGTAATTAATGCAATCCATTTACTCCATGTAGCATCAGTTGCATGATGGGTAGTAGGAACCTTACCCTTGAACATCCAGCCTAGTACTGGTAATCAGGGTGCCAGGAGAAGCTGTGCTTCAGTACCGATTACCTCTGAAGCAGCTCTAACTCCTTCATATGCTGCCAGTATCTCTTTTTCAGTTGGGGTGTAATTGGCCTCGGAACCCTTGTATCCTCGACTCCAAAATCCTAGGGGTCGACCTCGAGTCTCCCCTGGTACTTTCTGCCAGAGGCTCCAGGTAGGACCATTGTCCCCAGCTGCGGTGTAGAGCACATTTTTAACATCTAGTCCCGTACGGACTGGTCCAAGGTCTACTGCATGCACAATCTCTTGTTTAATCTGTTCAAAAGCCTGTCATTGTTCAGGACCCCACTGAAAATCATTTTTCTTTCTGGTCACTTGATAAAGAGGGCGTACAATCTGGCTGTAATCTGGAATATGCATTCTCCAGAAACCCACAACGCCTAAGAAGGCTTGTGTTTCCTTTTTGTTAGTTGGTGCGGACATAGCTGTTATTTTGTTGATCACCTCTATCGGGATCTGGCGACGCCCATCTTGCCATTTAATCCCTAAAAACTGGATTTCCCGGGCAGGCCCCTTGACCTTGCCTCTTTTTATGGCAAAACCAGCTTTCAGAAGAATTTGGATTATTTTCTCCCCTTTGTCAAAAACTTCTGCTGCTGCTGTATCACCCCATACAATGATGTCATCAATGTATTGCAAATGTTCTGGAGCTCTACCCTTTTCTAGTGCAGTCTGGATCAGTCCATGGCAAATAGTAGGACTGTGTTTCCACCCCTGGGGCAGTCGATTCCAGGTGTACTGGATACCTCTCCAGGTAAAAGCAAACTGTGGCCTGCACTTTGGTGCCAAGGGAATAGAGAAAAATGCATTAGCAATGTCTATGGTGGCGTACCACTTGGCTGCCTTTGACTCCAGTTCGTATTGAAGTTCTAGCATGTCTGGCACTGCAGCGCTAAGCGGTGGCGTAACTTCATTTAGGCCACGATAGTCCACAGTTAATCTCCATTCTCCATTAGACTTTCGCACTGGCCATATAGGACTATTAAAGGGTGAGCGAGTCTTGCTGATCACTCCTTGATTTTCTAATTGTCTAATCAGTTTATGAATGGGGATCAGGGAGTCTCGATTGGTGCGATATTGTCGTCGGTGCACCGTTGTGTTAGCAATTGGCACCTGTTGTTCTTCAACCTTCAGCAACCCCACAACAGAAGGATCCTCTGAGAGGCCAGGCAAGGTAGACAGCTGTTGAATGTCCTCAGTCTCTACAGCTGCTATACCAAAGGCCCATCTATACCCTTTTGGGTCCTTAAAATACCCTCTCTTGAGGTAGTCTATGCCAAGGATGCACGGAGCATCTGGGCCAGTCACAATGGGGTGCTTTTTCCATTCATTTTTAGTTAGGCTCACTTTGGCCTCCAATACAGATAACTCTTGAGATCCTCCTGTTACTCCTGAAATACTGATAGATTCTGTCCCTTTATGATTCGATGGCATTAGGGTGCACTGTGCACCAGTGTCTACCAGGGCTCGATACCTTTGTGGTTTTAATGTGCCAGGCCATCGAATCCACACAGTCCAATAAACTCAGTTGTCCCTCTCCTCCACCTGGCTGGAGGCAGGGCCCCCCTAATTAAGGAATGGATTCGTGCTGCTCACAGGGATTGGACCTTCATTTCCCTTATTCACATTTGGGAAAAAGGGATTTGAGGCCCATCTACCCTGACTGGAGTCCTGCTCACTGGTAACTGGAGCAGCCATCCTCCTAGGAAAATTCTCTCTGGTATTTCTTTTAGCTTGCAACTCACGTACTCGTGCCTGTAGGGTACTGGTAGGTTGTCCATGCCATCTGCTCATGTCCTCCCCATAACCACTCAGGGCAAACCACAGGATACCTCGTGATGTGTTCTGTTTCCTTTGAGCTGGTCCTGTAGGAGAGCGTTTTCTCCTAACAGCTGCAACGCGGGCCGTCATAACGACTGAAGTCTTTCCTTATATTTCGCAGGTCCTTCAGGGATAAGGAGTGGTAGGTTATCTCTACGTCCGAGTCCTCCTCCTGTGATAGTTCTGCTTTAGAAGGACCTTTCTTCTGTGATGGGTCTGTTTTAAAAAGACGATCAAGGAAACCCCCATCTGTGTCAGGCCCTGATTCTGACTGAGAAGGGCCCTCACCTGGGTCATGTGATGGCTCTGCCTTAGAAGGCTCTGAGTCATCATCCTTCTCTTCACGAGCTGATTTCTTTCGGTATTTCTTCCTGGTTACAGGAGCGATTGGTACAGATTTGGTAGATGCTGGGGTCTGAGTAGATGCAGTGGCTGTCGTGGGAGTGCTGAGACTCGTTAGAGTCTGAGTAGCTGCAGTGGCCATCTTGGGGGGTGTAGCAGCTGCGGTGCAGGCTGCCGAGGTTTCAGTGGATTTAGTGGCTGTAGTGGCAGCATAACACCTACACCCATCCCTGCACCAATATTTAATCTTATCCCACATCAGAAACACATTCAGGACAACCGAAAATAAAAACATGCCACCTAGACAGCACCATCCTAATTTCACAAAATCTAGTGGAATCAGCTTGGCAGAAAAGGAGAAGGTACTATTTCCCGAAGTAAAACTGGAAGTGTAATCATTAACAGAATCAGCTAAAGGACGCCCGGAGCGTGCAGATGAAGTCGCTGCTACCGATTCGCAATTAAAGCTGCCCATCATTGTGTCATAGAGATAAGAGATCAGAATAGTAACTGCCCAGTTTATCACAGCATAAATCAGTATCAAACCCCATAGCAAAGCGAAACATTTCGAGCAGCTCCCACTGTTAAACCACATGTAAACATTCATAAGAAGCAAGCAATAATATGCTGCATGTGGCAAGTAAGGTATTATTACACTTAACTCTGTATAAAGCTCTATAAAGAGATGAGATAACACAGCGCTCAAAAATAACATTACCATCTTAGCTATCTGTTTTAATTTCCAACCCCTCGTAAATCTCAAAGGAAGAACTCTGATACTCTCTCAGCTGAGCTCTCCGGGTGTCCTCTTGCCGGAGCCGGGATTTGACTTATCAGAGCAACCTGTCGGAGCTTCTCTCGAGCCCCACGTTGGGCGCCAATAAATCTGTCACGGTTTAAAGCTGGGCCGGGTATTAAACCTGTGGCAGACGCTCTCTGTTAACCCTCCCCCGCACCCGAAGGGAAAGGTAAAGAGAAAAGGGAGAGAGACTTACGGGTTGGAAAGTTAAAACAGTTTTAATAAACTATAATAATGAAAAAAAAAGAGTATAATAATAATATTGGAATAATCAAATATATACAAATATATACAAAACCAAGATCGAGCTCCCCCGATGTTGGCCACGTCACCACCGGCACTGCAGGGCAGGCTCCGGGAAGGCCCAGGCTGGGCCCAGCGACGGTCGAGAGCTGGATTCAGGGATGCACAGCTCAGGATCGGGGGCAGCAGGAAAACAGAGTCCTCCTTGGACACTGGCCAAAGCTCAAGCCGCAGAAGCAGCCCGAAGCAGCAGCAGCACCCAAACACAGCAGAGGAAGCAAGGGAAGGCGGAAGGGCAAGAGAGCGAGACCCTCGTGATCCCCCCGCTTTATACTGAGAATGACGTGTATGGGATGGAATACCTTCGTTGGTCAATTTTGGGTCACCTGCCCTGTCCGCTCCTCCCTGCAGGTGCGACCTCCCTTCGGCTCTTCACTCGTAAACAGTGAGGAATTTAGCAGTGACCTTGGTTTCTCTAAGACTAAGTACAGCAAGAGCCTTTCTGCATAACATCCCTACTGGTGCCTCAGCGATAACTACAAACTTCGAGCGTTATCAGTTCTAGAAGCAGACACTGTCTGCAAAACATGCAGTTACTTTCATAAAGTGCAGTTACTTAGAAGAGACTTAGCTGAAAGTAAAAATCACTGAAAGGAAAATTGGCCTGGTTTAGGCCAAACCAGGACAACCACCCATTGCTCTTAGTGTAGTTTTTAGCAGTCCATTGTATCGTTCAATTTTCCCGGAGGCTTGTGCATGATAGGGGATGTGATATACCCACTCAGTGCCATGCTCTTTGGCCCAGGTATCTATGAGGTTGTTTTGGAAATGAGTCCCATTGTCTGACTCAATTCCTTCTGGGGTGCCATGTCACCATAAGACTTGCTTTTCAAGGCCCAGAATAGCGTTCTGGGCGGTGGCATGGGCACAGTATATGTTTCCAGCCATCCGGTGGTTGCTTCCACCATTGTAAGCACATGGTGTTTGCCTTGGTGGGTTTGTGGGAGTGTGATATAATCAGTTTGCCAGACTTCCCCATATTTATATTTCAGCCATTGTCCTCCATACCACAGAGGCTTTAACTGCTTGGTTTGCTTGATTGCAGCACATATTTCACATTCATGAATAACCTGTGTGATAGTGTCCATGGTCAAGTCCACCTCTCGATCATGAGCCCATCTATATGTTGTATCTCTTCCTTGATGGCCTGAATTGTCATGGGCCTACAGAGCTAAAAATAATTCATTCATGTTGCCAGTCCAAATCCACCTGAGCCACTTCAATCTTAGCAGCCTGATCCACCTGCTGGTTGTTTTGATGTTCTTCAGTAGCCCTACTCTTAGGTATGTGGACATCTACGTGACGTACCTTTACAATCAACTTCTCTAGCTGAGCAGCAATATCTTGCCACAATGGGGCAGCCCAGATGGGTTTACCTCTGCGCTGCCAGTTGCTCTGCTTCCATTGCTGCAACCACCTCCGTAGGGCATTTGCCACCATCCATGAGTCAGTATAGAGATAGAGCACTGGCCACTTTTCTCGGTAAGCAATGTCTAAAGCCAGCTGGATGGCCTTCACTTCAGCACACGCCACCTCCTCCTCTGGCGATATTCCGAAGTCTTTGCCTTCTGGCCAGTCCATGATCACTTCCAAGATTCCTGGGTGGCTGGGTTTTCCTGTTTGAGCCCATTGTGTGATCAGTATGACCTACTTACTCCACGTGGCATCAGTTGCATGATGTGTAGAGGGGACCGTCCCCTTGAACATCCAGCCCAACACTGGCAGTTGGGATGCTAAGAGGAGCTGTGCTTCAGTACCAACCACTTCCGAGGCAGCTCAAACTCCTTCGTATGCTGCCAATATCTCTTTTTCAGCTGGAGTATAACGGACCTCAGATCCTCTATATCCCTGACTCCAAAACCCTAGGGGTTGACTTCAAGTCTCCCCTGGTGCTTTCTGCCAGAGGCTCCAGGTAGGGCCATTGTCCCCGGCTGTGGTGTAGAGCACATTTTTAACATCTTGTCCTGCCCGGACTGGTCCAAGGGCTACTGCATGAATTATCTCCTGTTTAATTTGTTCAAAGGCTTGTCATTGCTCAGGGCCACATTTGAAATTGTTCTTCTTCCAGGTCACTTGATAGAGAGGGCTTACAATCAGACTGTAATCTGGAATATGCATTCTCCAAAAACCCGTAACGCCTAGGAAAGCTTGTGTTTCCTTTTTATTAGTTGGTGGGGACATAACTGTTATTTTGTTGATCACATCCATTGGGATCTGACGATGTCCATCTTGCCATTTTATTCCTAAGAACTGGATCTCCTGTGCAGGTCCCTTGACCTTACTTTGTTTTATGGCAAAACCGGCCTTCAGAAGGATTTGAACTATTTTCTTCCCTTTCTCAAAAACAACTTCTGCTGTGTTGCCCCATATGATGATGTCATCAATGTATTGCAGGTGTTCCAGAGCTTCATCCTGTTCCAGTGCAGTCTGGATCAGTCCATGGCAAATGGTGGGGCTGTGTTTCCACCCCTGGGGCAATCGATTCCAGGTTTACTGGATACCCCTCCAAGTGAAAGCAAACTGTGGCCTGCACTCTGCTGCCAAAGGAGTAGAGAAAAATGCATTAGCGATATCAATCGTGGCATATCACTTGGCTGCCTTTGACTCCAGTTAGTATTGGAGTTCTAGCATATCCGGCATGGCAACACTCAGCAGCGGTGTGACTTCATTCAGGCCATGATAGTCTACTGTTAGTCTCCATTCTCCATTAGATTTTTGCACTGGCCATATGGGATTGTTAAAGGGTGAGCAAGTCTTGCTGATCACTCCTTGGCTCTCCAGTCAACAAATCAGCTTATGGATGGGAATCAGAGAGTCTCAGTTGGTGCGATATTGCTGCCGGTGCACCATTGTGGTAGCGATTGGCACCTTATGTTCTTCAACCCTCAGCAACCCCACAACAAAAGGATCCTCTGAGAGGCCAGGCAAAGTAGACAGCTGTTCAATTTCCTCCGTCTCCAAGGCAGCTATACCAAATGCCCACTGGTACCCTTTTGGGTCCTTGAAATACCCTCTCCTGAGGTAGTCTATGCTGAGGATGCACAGAGCATCAGGGCCAGTCACAATGAGATGTTTATGCCACTCATTCCTAGTTAGACTCACTTCAGCCTCCAATACAGTCAGCTGTTGGGATCCCCCTGTTACTCCCTTTATAGCTTGATGGCATTAGGGTACATTGTGCACCAGTGTCCACTAGAGCCTTATACTCCTGTGGGTCTAATGTACCAGGCCATCAAATCCACACAGTCCAATAAACCTGATTGTCCCTTTCCTCCACCTGGCTGGAGGCAGGGCTCCTCTAATCCTGGTCATAGTATTTGTTACTCACTTTTTGTAAACATCAATCAGAAGTCCCTTTAAGAGGATCAGAAGTAAGATCAGCCCTTCTACTCTGTCTGGGAACTGCCCGCTGGAAACTGGAGCAGCATTTTTCCAGGAAGAATCCCATTTGGTGATTGTTTTTCCTTGCAACTCACGTACCCAATGCCTCTAGGGTCAAGGTAGGTTTTTCATCCCACTTCCTCATGTCATCTCTGTGGTCACACACATAAAAGCACAGGGTACCCCGTGGTGTGTACCTTCTATATCCTCTCTCTTGAGCAGAAGAACGCTTGCTCCTAATAGCTGAGATGCAGGCCTGTACACATAGGGGGCAGAACTTATCCTCGAATCGCTGGAACTCTCAGGACAGTTTCTCGACTAGCATGTCTGGCAGTTTCTCCACAGCCCAGATGCAGGCCCGTAGGGGGGAAGAGAGACTTCCTTCATATTGCCAGAGTTGGCCAGACACTTCATCCACCGTTTGTCCCTTGCCTTCTTTCCAGGACACTACTGCCAATGAGTTGTCATGTGATGGTGGTGCACTCTGTAGAAACTTCCATTACATGGGTTATGTGCATTGGACTTCATTTGTATCTGTGGGTAACTGCTCGTTATCCAGATCATTATAAATCACCTTCAGCACGGCTAAGTAAGTCCCTCAGGTACTGGATACCTCTCTCCATGGTGGTCCACTTGCCTGGGTGACATGTAACATCTTCCTTGAAGGGGTACCTTTCCTTCATGCCTGACAGAAGTCGCCTCCAGAGGCTAAGGGCTTGGGTCTTTTTCCCAATTGCCCTGTCAATGCCCCCTTCCCTAGACAGGGATCCCAGCTGCTTGGCTTCCCTACCCTCTAATTCCAAGCTACTGGCCCTGTTATCCCAGCATCAGAGCAGCCAGGTAACAATATGCTCACCTGGATGGCAGCTGAAATCCTTTCACATATCTTGCAGCTCACTCAGGGATAGGGATCGGGTGATTATCTCTGGTTCTGCCTCTTCCTCCTGTTCTCGTGATGACCCTGGTTCACCTTCATTCCTCACTAAGTGAACTGATTTTTTTTTGTGTATTATTTCTTTTTCTGTATAGGGGTGACTGATACTGGCACAGGCTGGTTCTCTGGTTCAGCTGCAGTGCCTGTCGCTGGGGTTTGAGTAGCCACAGTGCCTGTCACCAGGGTTGGAGTAGCTGTAGTGCTTGTCACGAGGGTTGGAATAGCTGCAGTGCCTGTCAGTCTGTTTTCCCTCCCTTCCCCCTGAGGGTGCTGCATAATATCGAGCAGTGTTTGGTAGATACTGGCCAGGGCCCAGCACAGTGTGGTAAGTTGTGCTTCTTTGGAATATCCATGGCATTTTCCTTTCAAATATTCTAGCACTTCATCAGGGTCCTGTAGTTGTTCGGGAGTGAAGTTCCAAACCATTGGAGGTGAGAAGTTCTCTAGATACCTGCCCATATTCTCCCACATGCCATGCCACCCATGACTATCCAGCCTTGGGGCAGATCTCTGGGTGGTATTCTTAAAAATTTTTTTTGTAGCCCTAAACAAGACCTGAAACACATTCAGGAGACACAGCAATAAGAGCATGCTGGCTTGAACATCCCAAGCATATTCAAAATTCTCCAAAGCTGTTGTAATTAGCCTGAAGGAGAAAGGGGAGGTGAAAGAGTGGGAGAAAGTATCCCTCCCTGTCTTCTCCATAGATTGGGTGCGATTACTAATAAATGCCGAGAGAGGGCGCCCAAGGTACGGGCATGACAACAATGCCACATACAAATACCAGCTTAACCTCATGACTAGTGATGTAATCATATCATAACTCGATATTACCCAGTACAGCAAAATGATAGTCCTGATCCTTCTTCCAGAGGTGATGAACAGCACCGCAGGGAATACATAGTGCATATAAGAATTTACATAACATCACCATGTGAACAAATAAACCAACATTGTGACCAGCAACTATTTAACTAATATAATAAATGAGTATGACAAATTTGTTTTAACATGCTCTGGCCAGATCTGTTGTTATCTCAACCCCTCGTGTCCCACGTTGAGCACCAAAAAGGACTGTTGTGGTTTAAGCCCAGCCGGAAACTAAGCACCACATGGCTGCTCGCTCACTTCTCCCTCCCCGGTGGGATGGGAAGGAGAATGGGAAGAAAAAGGTAAAACTATTGGGTTGAGATAAGGACACTTTGATAGGACAACACAAGGAGAGAAGAAATAATAATAATACTACTAATAAAAGAATATACAAAGTGAGTGATGCACAATGCAGTTGCTCACCACCCGGAACCTGATGCCCAGCCCGTTCCCATGCTGCGATCCCTCCTCCCCCCAGCCAACCCCCCCAGTTTATATACTGAGCATGACATCATATGGTATCGAATATCCCCTTGGCTAGTTCTGGTCAGCTATCCTGGCTCTGTCCCCTCCCAGCTTCTTGTGAAAATTAACGCTATCCCAGCTGAACCCAGGACACATGCTTTTCCTTCTTTTCTGGTTTTAAGGAAGTGGGAAAAAGAGGAGCAAATCCAAAACATGCCTCAGAATATGATTTCTTCTCTTAGTTCCCACTTAATATCAGACCAGATGGACTCTTAATATATCAACTCCGTTATTCTTATCTCATGAATGTTTTGTTGAAAGGTGTTGGCTGTAGTTCTCGTCTCGCTGACAGAGCAACCTATTTCTGCATGTACCATTGTTATTCTGTGGATTTATCTGAAGAGATCTTGTGAAATGCACTTGATAATTTCCAGTTTCAGCAGATATCAGTAAAGCCTAGAAACATTTACTCTGCTAGATTACAGCATCCATTAGGGGCTCAAATCTTGAAGCTGCAGTTAATTTTTGTAAATAGGTGGTAAGGGATTTTAGGAGCAGTTGCCTCCTCGAGTAGCTCTGGCCCAGGACTTTCTCCTGCATGGTCGCTGGAGCCCAGCCCCGTGTGCCCAGGGACCCAAGGTCTCTGCCCAGGCTGAGAGACAGGGCTGCTGCTTTCCTGCTTGCATGTTCAACCAGTAGCAAAGTTGAGCACCTATCCAAGAGACACACACAGAGGACACACACACACACATACACACATATATCTTCTCTGTAAAAAAGATGAAGAAGTGTTCTCAGTCCAGTTAATGTACATCACAGGAAGCTTTCTGGCAGACCACTATATACTGGTTAGGAACATTGTTTTCTTCAAATGTTCTTTTTCACAGATTTAAAGTCAGTCTGATTAATATGCTGTTCATTGATGACATAAGCCTGCATATTGGAATGAAGAGTATGAACAAAATTTTATGCTATCATACTTGTATTGCTTTTAATGCCTGAGCTAACCTGTTCAATGTTAGCTAATATGTTACTATTCTGCCCTGTGGTATAGCCATACTCTCAGGCCTAAGTTACTATAGGATATGATCAGTTTATATATTGTGTAGTTCTAAACAATATTCAGTGCTTAGAATGCCCTAAACATGCAGTGTTGACTGTTAAGGGATGTTAGGAGCAGTCGCTTCCTCCAGCAGCTCTGGCCCAGGACTCCTGCCTGCCTGGTTGCTGAAGCCCAGGCCGGGGACCTGGGGTCTCTGCCCAGGCTGAGGGATGCAGCTGCCGCTTTCCTGTTTGCAAGTTCAACCAGTAGCAAAGCTGAGCACGTATCCCAGAGACACACACACACACAGAGGACATTGACATGGCCAGCTACACAGACTGCCACAGACAAGGTGCTGCTCTTTGGCTGATGTGGTGGGTTGACCTTGGCTGGCTGTCAGACCCCCACCCAACCACTCTCTCACTCCCATTCCTCAGCAGGACAGGGGGAGGAAAATAAGATGGAAGAGCTCATGGGTCAAGATAAGACAGGGAGATAACTTACTGTATTGGGTTCACATTGCAAGGTTTTGGTAGCGGGGGGGTTGCAGGGGTGGCTTCTGTGAGAAGACATCAGGAGCTGTCCTCATGTTGGACAGAGCCAGTTCCAGCCAGCTCCAAGACACACCTGCCTCTGCCCAAAGCTGAGCCAATCAGCAATGTTGGTAGCGTCTCTGTAATAATATATTTAAGAAAGGGTAAAAAAATGCTGTGCAACAGCTGGGAGAGAGGAGTGAGAAAATGTAAGACAACTCTGCAGATACCAAAGTCAGTGGAGAAGGAGGTGGGGGAGGAAGTGATCCAGGAGCCAGAGCAGAGATTCCCCTGCAGCCCATGGTGAAGACCACGGTGAAGCAGGTTGTACCCCTGCAGCCCATGGAGGACACCATGCCGGAGCAGGTGGATGTCAGTCGCCGAAGGGAGCTGCTCCGGAGCCGGCCCGTCCCACAGCGGAGCGGCAGATCTCGGCGCACAGGGGCTTTTCCCGAGGTAAGGAAACGCCAGGGCAGCGGCGAGAGCCACCCGGAGCCGGCAGCTCTCGCGGAGAGTCACTGACCAGGTGGGGGCGTTGCCAGAGCAACCGCGGCCCCTCCTACAAAAGGCGGCCTTGGGGGCGCCAGCGACCAGAGCGGGCAAACAGAGCGTGGTGCGGTAGTTTGCGCTGAAGGGTGCGCAGGGAGGGCGCAGACACCCTACCTGACCCTCAAGGCAGGATGGTGGGCACTCGCCTGAAGGCGAGGGCTGCAGATCCGGCTCGGGGGTCTGCACCATCGACCCCAGCCGTGACCAATGCCTCCACCCAGACAGAGCTGCTGAAGGGAGAGGCTGCAGTGCAGACCTCGGGCTGCAGGAAGTGCCTTGGTCTTTTGCCTGGGGCAGGGATGGGCAGCAGCAGACCTGACTGGACAAGGTGTGCCCAGGTGGAGGACCTCCTGCAGCAGGTGGCTGAGCTGCAGGAGGCAGTGAGGAGGCTGTGTGACATCAAGGAGGCTGAGAAGGAGTTGGATAATGGGGTCCAAGTGCAGTCTGCAGTGGCCCCAGAGTCCATGGCCAAACAGACAACCCCCCCCCCCCAGTGGAACACACAGAAGGAAGGGGGGATAAAACTGCAGAGGAATGGAAGGATGCAAAGGTGAGGACTATCAGGAGGAAGAGACTTCCCCCAAAGCCTGAGATGCCCTTGCAGAACTGCTTCAGTCCTCTGCAGTCTGAGGAGGAAAGACCTGCTGGAGCCCAGTAAAGCAGCCCAGTGCGCCCCCCATATAAAGACCAGTGCTACCAAGAAAAAGCAGTGGGTGATAGTGGTAGGCGACTCTCTACTGAGAGGCACAGAGGCACCCATCTGCCGACCTGATGCACTCTCTAGAGAGGTGTGCTCCTTACCAGGGGCTCGCATGAGGGACGTCACAGAGAGACTACCGAGCCTAGTAGAGCCCATGGACTATTACCCGCTGCTGGTGTTTCACGTGGACACAAGTGATACAGCCAAGAGCAGTCTGAGACATATCAAGGAGGACTACAGAGCCCTGGGAGCAGCAGTAAAGGACTCGCGTCCAGGTAGTTTTCTCATCAATCCTTCCAGTCAAAGGGAAGGGGACTAAAAGGGACAGTCATATTAGGCAAATCAACACATGGCTACAGGACTGGCGCCCCAGCCAGGGGTTTGGCTACTTAGACCACGGGACTCGTTTTGAGAAACCCGGTCTTCTGGCAGCTGATGAGGTCCATCTATCAGAGAAGGGGAAGACCATCTTGGGTCATAGGCTAGCCAAGCTGGTAAAGAGGGCTTTAAACTAGATTTGCCAGGGGAGGGGAATCTCAGTCCATCCCAATTCAGCCAGTCCGATGCCAGGGCCAGCAATAGGTGCCCAGAGACTGGAGAAGGATGGCAGGTCAGCAGGAGAGCACCAGAAGAGCAGCAGAAAGGAATTTCAGTCAGTAAGGAAGCTTCGTCTGGGGCCCAACTGAAATGCCTCTATGCAAATGCACGGAGCATGGGGAACAAACAAGAGGAGCTAGAGATGTGCACATACCTGCAAGGCTACGACCTTATTGGCATCACAGAGATGTGGTGGGATGGCTCTGATGACTGGAGTGTTGGAATGGAGGAATACAGGCTTTTTAGGAAGGACAGGCAGGGGAGATGAGGAGGGGATGTTGACCTCTATGTCAATGATCAGTTTGAGAGCATAGAGCTCTGTCTGGGGATGGAGGAGGAGCCGATGGAAAGCTTATGGGTCAGGATTAAAGGGAGGGCAGGGACAGGAGACATTATAGTGGGTGTCTGCTACAGGCCACCTGACCAGGAAGACCGAGTGGATGAGGCCCTCTACAGACAGATAGATGTAGCCTCATGTTCACAGGCCCTGGTCCTCATGGGGGACTTCAACTACCCTGACATCTGTTGGAAGGACAACACAGCTAAGCACAAGCAATCCAGGAGGTTCCTGGAATGCGTGGATGACAACTTCCTTCTCCAGGTGATAGAGGAGCCAACGAGGAGAGGTGCCATGCTGGACCTTGTTCTCACCAACAAGGAGGGGCTGGTGGGGGATGTGAAGCTCAAGGGCAGCCTTGGCTGCAGCGACCATGAAATGGTGGAGTTCAAGATCCATAGGGCAGCAAGGAGGGTACGCAGCCAGCTCACCACCCTGGACTTCAGGAGAGCAGACTTTGGCCTCTTCAGGGACCTGCTTGGGAAAGTCCCTTGGGATAAAGCCCTGGAGGGAAGAGGGGCCCAAGCAAGCTGGTTAGTATTCAAGGACCACCTCCTCCAGGCTCAGGAGCAATGCATCCCAATAAAGAGGAAGGCAGGCAAAAACGCCAGGAGGCCTTCATGGATGAACAAGGAGCTCCTGGATAAACTCAGGCACAAGAAGGAAGCCTACAGAGGGTGGAAGCAAGGGCAGGTAGCCTGGGAGGAATACAGGGAAATTGTCCGAGCAGCCAGGGACCAGGTTAGAAAAGGTAAAGCCCTGATAGAATTAAATCTGGCCAGGGATGTCAAGGGCAACAAGAAATGCTTCTGTAGGTACGTCGGTGATAAAAGGAAGGCTAGGGAAAATGTGGGCCCCCTCCAGAAGGAAACGGGAGACCTGGTTACCTGGGATATGGAGAAGGCTGAGGTACTCAATGACTTTTTTGCCTCAGTCTTCACCAGCAAGTGCTCTACCCTCACCACCCAAGTCGCAGAAGGCAGAGGCAGGGACTGGGAGAATGAAGAACCGCCCACTGTAAGAGAAGATCAGGTTCGAAACCATCTAAGGAACCTGAAGGTGCACAAGTCCATGGGACCTGATGAGGTGCATTCACGGGTCCTGAAAGAACTGGCGGATGAAGTTGCTAAACTCCCTGTCCTTATCTTGACCCATGAGTTTTTAATCTTATTTCCTCCCCTTGTCCTGTTGAGGAGGGGGGTATGATAGTGCGGCTTGGTGGGCACCTGGTGGCCAGCCAAGGTCAACCAACTCCACTTACCAGTTACTGTCATGGGCAAAACAGACTTGACTTAGGGAAGATTCATTTAATTTCTTGCCAATTGTTGTGGTTTAACCTCAGTAGGCAGCTAAGCCCCACACAGCTGCTTACTCACTTCCCCAGCTGTGGGATGGGGAAGAGAATTGGAAGGGTAAAAGTGAGAAAACTCATGGGTTGAGATAAAGACAGTTTAATAGGGAAAGCAAAAGCTGTGCATGCAAAGCAAAATAAGAAATTCATTCACTAATTCCCATTGGCAGGCAGGTATTCAGCTGTTTCCAGGAAAGCAGGGCTTCATCACGCATAACGGTGACTTGGGAAGACAAACGCCAGAACTCTGAACATCCCCCCCTTTCTTCTTCCCCCAGCTTTTTATTGCTGAGCATGACATCATATGGTATGGAATATCCCTTTGGTCAGTTGGGGTCAGCTGTCCCAGCTGTGTCCCCTCCCAACTTCTTGTGCACCTCCAGCCTCCTCCCTTGAGGATGCAGTGTGAGAAGCAGAGAAGGCCTTGACACTGTGCAAGCACTGCTCAGCAATAGCTAAAACACCAGTGTGTTATCAACAGTGTTTTGGTCACAAGTCCAAAATACAGCACCATACAAGCTGCTATGAAGAAAATTAACTCTGTACCAGCCAAAACCAGTACACCAATTAAAATAGATCTGGGTGGTGAGAAACAAAGACAAAAACTAAAACAGCTTTCCCTCACCCCCACCCCACCCCCTTCCCAGGCACAACTTCTCTCCTTCATTCCAGACTCCTCTTCTCTGTTCCCCCCCCCTCCCATCCTGCCACAGTGGCTCAGGGGGGATGGGGAGTGGGGGGGTGGGTTATGGACAGTTCATACCACTTCGTCTCTGCTGCTCCTTCCTCCTCACACCTTTTCCCTGATCCAGCATTGGTCCTTCCCACGGGCTGCAGTCCTTGAGGATAAGACTGCTCCAGTGTGGGTCCTCCACAGGCTGCAGTTCCTGCCAGGAGCATGCTCCAGCATGGGCTCTCCACAGGCTGCAGCTTCCTTCAGAGCATATCCACATCTGCTCTGGCATGGTCCTTTCCACTGGCTGCAGGGGAATCTCTGCACCAGCACCTGGAGCACCTCCTCCCCCTCCTTCTCCACTGACCTTAGTGTCTGCAGGGTTGTTTCTCATGTTTTGTTGTTTTTTTTGTTTGTTTTTTTTTTTTGTTTTTGTTTTTGTTTTTGTTTTTTTTTCTTCCTTCCTCCTCTCTCACAACTGCTGTGCCTGATACCCCTGCCCAGACCCAGGGCTTCCTACTTGCTGGCTAGTCCAGCCTGAAGTTTGCTAGTGAATACACACACCCCCCCCCCCCTTCCCCATGCACCACCAGATTTGGGGAAATACAGATACTCAGCCTCCCCCAGCAACCAGCACCAGGCACATGGACTGTGACCTGCAGTCCTGCTCCAGCCACTGGTGCTGAGCCCCTCACTCACCTCACTAAAAGTCTGGTCCCTCCCAGTAGCTGCTTTTTTGGGATACACCTCATTGCTGCCCCAGTGGCTGGTGGCCAAGACCCCCACCCACTCCAGTAGCTGACACCATAGCCCAGGGGCACCTACAGCCCTGGTCTGACTCCTCCAGTAGCTGGCACCAAATCCACTCACACAGGTCTCCCCAGTAGCTGACACTTAGTCTTTGCAGCATACATGTACATAGGTTACAGAGAGAGTTTATGCAGATAGATACTTAAGAAAGGATTTAATAAGAGGATAGGACAGACTGCAGTGATCAGGTGCAGGGCTCAGTCAGACAAGTGTATTGACTGGTGCCGTTTTAGACATGACCAGTCCTTTTTATACCCTTTTCTGGCTACTGCCATTTTGTTCCTCCCTGCTTCCCCTTCCCCTGCAAATTCCCTCATCTCTTTGCACAGTTCCACCGACCTTCCCTCTAACATCCTGGACCCTCAAGTTTGCATCCTTATCGTTGCAAAGTCCAAGTTTGCCTGTGGTTTCTTGATAGATTGTGACTGACCAGGTTTGTTTCCTGTCTTTGTCTCCATTATGTTTGCCTGTCAGATTTGTGTCTCTCTGTTTTGTTTATGGCTTCCCCCTTTTCCTCATTTGACAAGGTCCTTGATCAGATAATGAAATAAGTATTCCCACACTCCATATATCCTTATCAATTAGTGTGACTGACCTGGTTTGGTTCTCGTCACTGCCTCCCTTATTGTTTGTTGGTCAGGTTTGTGTCTCTGTATATTTTCTTGCTTATGGCTTCCCCCTTTTTCTTAATATTCCCTTTTGCATTGAAAAGGCCTTTGACCAGATACCCTTAAAGGAACAGACTCTTTCCTTCCACAAACTGTTACAATACCAGCATTCACACAGATATGAACAGCACAGACAACCTGATGCTGTTCCTCATCTCCAGTTGTTCAAGATAGTCAGTCCATCCAGCAGCTGGCCCCTAGACCCCTGGCAAAGTTGAAAAACTTAAATTATACCCCTATATATTTTTAAAATGTAGTTAAATAAGTTACTGTAGAATGCTAGCAATAACAAATATCATCACTTCAGTATCCTTCCTGCATTTCAACATCAGAATGAGAAATAATCCTAGATTTCATGGGGTTTTCTAGTGCCATAATAGTGTAGCAGTGGATCTTGGTCCCCATGTCTTGTATCAACAGTTTATTTCCAGGCTGTAATTATATAATTACAGGTAATAGACTCAGAATGAGCTTTGATGTTTTTTTTAAAAAAGTGCAGGCAATGATACACAGACAGAGAATACGAGTTTCTCTTCTAATTTCAAATTTTACCTTGCGGTTTCCTTGACAATAATAAAAAAAAAAAACTTAGAAGCATAATTTCTGTGTTTGCTACAACCATGGGAATCCTCCATTTTTTTCATAGCATTAACCATGTCTTCTGGGTTTTGTAGTTTTTTTGTTGGTGTTTTTGTTGGTGTTGTGGTTTTGTTTTTTTTTTTGCTTACTGCTTGTCAATCACCCTTCAGTTTATTTTTCTTCTCTGGGGAGTTGTGTCTGTGACTCCCTTTGGTATCTCTGCTTCAGTGTGATAGTCTGATTACTGGTTTCCCATTAGCTTTCTTGTGAAAGTAACATATCAAGAAATGTCTACTGTTGCATTACCATTTACTCATTCCTGTTGTACTCTTTTTAGAAATCCATTTGTTTAATTGATATTACCCTAGTTAAAATTCTGATCGAGATCATACAGGCTTCAGTGAAAATCTGAGTATCTTAAAACATTGCATAAACAACTGTTTCCTCATAGGTGGCTCTACATTTTGTGGTATTGCATCGCTGTGTTTGATGAGTAAACTGGAGGAAGTTTTTTCAGAAAAAGAACTGAACAGGATAAGAAGGTGGTGTATAATGAGACAACAGAATGGCTACCATGGACGACCCAACAAACCTGTAGACACCTGCTATTCCTTTTGGGTGGGAGCAACTTTGAAGGTACTGTACAGAAAACCTACAGGATAGTTATTGACCTGTTTTGATTTCTTTAACCATCTTGTTTTACTTGGAAGAATTACATATTTGGTGCAAGTACAAGAATATGCAAAGATCACTATAAAGGTTTTTCATCTTGAAAAAATGCAGGATAAGGAAGTTTAACAGATTAGTGCTATATTGCACTACTTATCTATGTAAATAGACATTATATTTTAATATTTAAAAATATACTCAAGTTTAGTATATTACTGTAGCATTCTATCTTCTTTTCAGCTCTTGAACATATTCCAATATACAAATTTTGAGAGAAATCGAAATTACATCCTATCAACTCAAGATCGTCTTGTTGGTGGATTTGCCAAGTGGCCAGATAGCCATCCAGGTAAATTTACTTCTCAAAATTATGATGAGTGTCTTTTAAGCTACAAATATATTCCAGCAGTCAAACATCTGAGAGGTGTAAGAGAGGGTTTTTTTCCCCCCAGTGTCCTTCAAATAATGGAAAAAAAATAAACCTTAAAATATGGGATTTTAATGATTTAGAGGGAAAGGGATATAGTTTTTCCTTGTTCAGCATCAGAGCAAGTGAGCTGCTGTCATTTAGACTATCACACAAATAGTATCACTGTCTGTTTAGAGCTGGACAAGCTTTTCCATATGTGTTTAACCATTCTAATTAAAAATCATATTGTGCAGTGGGTATCTTTGTAAAGGATCTGAGTAAAATATTTCAGAATGTTTATTTCCTTAAGAAATGAATCCTTTGAGCTTATTCAGAAATCTTTGATGTATTTAAAAATACTCAACTCAAAGTTTAGATAGTTACATATTATGATTTACAGATTGTAATTACACATAAAAATTATACATAGTATATCTGAAATAGTTATTGGTTGCATTTTGGAAGTGGAAACTGATAATTTGAAAAGATGCTAAAATTCAAAGAAGATACTGTAAAGATATGAAAACACACTTTGTGCCAGTGGTAATGTTCAGTGGCATTTTGTACAAAGATAAACAGTCCATAAACTCACCAAACAAGATAAAAACATAGTTATAATAAAGGAGGAGACTGTTCAGAATCTGCACAGAGATATTTCAGCATGGCGCCATTTCATTTTGAAGAACAGTTGACAATTTGTCAGAGTGGACCCACACTGATAATATAGTGCTCATGACATGCTTCCCCCACCGAAAACCAGTTTAGGTTTAAGATAGTTTGAGATAAGATTTGCGGAAGGCAAGACTACTAATAAAGCTGTTTGCTTTGATTTGTATGGTGTTCCTGCCTGTACACTACTGTTTCCTATAAAGCAAGCTTTTCCTGTCTCTTAAACTTTCTTTTGAGAGTAAGCTACTTTTTAACTTGAATGCTCTAGCTGGCCACAGAAATGGAACAAGAAGATTGAACTAGAGTACTAAGGATTAACTAGATTGTTGCTTTATGAATGTACAGAAGTTTTGCTGGGATGCCAGATTTTTTCTAGCTCCGACAATTTATAGAATACATCTTATAAGATTGCATATCTTCTGGGAAAAACTTGTTTGGTGTTTCCTTTGGTACTGTTGAATTTTCACAGAATCACAGAATCACAGAATGTTAGGGATTGGAAGGGACCTCGAAAGATCATCTAGTCCAATCCCCCTGCCGGGGCAGGATTGCCTAGACCATATCACACAGGAACGCGTCCAGGCGGGTTTTGAATGTCTCCAGAGAAGGAGACTCCACAACCTCTCTGGGCAGCCTGTTCCAGTGTTCAGTCACCCTTACAGTAAAGAAGTTTTTCCTCAAATTTAAGTGGAACCTCCTGTGCTCCAGCTTGCACCCATTGCCCCTTGTCCTGTCGAGGGATGTCACTGAGAAGAGCCTGGCTCCATCCTCTTGACACTTGCCCTTTACATATTTATAAACATTAATGAGGTCACCCCTCAGTCTCCTCTTCTCTAAGCTAAAGAGACCCAGCTCCCTCAGCCTCTCCTCATAAGGGAGATGTTCCACTCCCTTAATCATCTTCGTGGCTCTGCGCTGGACTCTCTCTAGCAGTTCCCTGTCCTTCTTGAACTGAGGGGCCCAGAACTGGACACAATATTCCAAATGCGGCCTCACCAGGGCAGAGTAGAGGGGGAGGAGAACCTCTCTCGATCTGCTGACCACACCCCTTCTAATACACCCCAGGATGCCATTGGCCTTCTTGGCCACAAGGGCACACTGCTGGCTCATGGTCATCCTGTTGTCCACTAGGACCCCCAGGTCCCTTTCCCCTACGCTGGTCTCCAACAGGTCTGCCCCCAACTTGTACTGGTACATGGGGTTGTTCTTGCCCAGATGCAGGACTCTACACTTGCCCTTGTTATATTTCATTAAATTTCTCCCCGCCCAACTCTCCAGCCTGTCCAGGTCTCTCTGAATGGCTGCGCAGCCTTCCGGCATCTCAGCCACTCCTCCCAGTTTTGTGTCATCAGCAAACTTGCTGACAGCACACTCTAATCCCTCATCCAAGTCATTAATGAATATATTGAATAGAACTGGTCCCAGAACCGACCCTTGCGGAACTCCGCTAGACACAGACCTCCAACTGGACTCTGTCCCGCTGACCACTACTCTCTGGCTTCTTTCCTTCAGCCAGTTTACAATCCACCTCACTACCCGATCATCCAGACCACACTTCCCCAGTTTAGCTGCGAGGATGCTGTGGGAGACCGTGTCAAACGCTTTACTGAAATCGAGATAGACCACATCCACAGCTTTACCATCATCTATCCACCGGGTAACATCCTCATAAAAGGCTATCAAGTTGGTTGAGCAAGACTTCCCCTTGGTGAAGCCATGCTGAGTGCCCCTAATGATCCCCCTATCCTTGATGTGCCTAGAGACAGCACCAAGGACAAGTTGCTCCATCACCTTTCCGGGGATGGAGGTGAGGCTGACCGGTCTATAGTTACCCGGGTCCTCCTTCCTGCCCTTTTTGAAGACTGGAGTGACATTCGCTTTCCTCCAGTCCTCAGGCACCTCTCCCGTTGCCCACGACTTAGCAAAGATGATGGAGAGTGGCCTAGCAATGACTTCCGCCAGCTCCCTCAGCACCCGCGGGTGCATCCCATCAGGGCCCATGGATTTATGGACATCCAGGTTGCTTAATTGGTCCCTGACCCAGCCCTCATCTACCAAGACAGATTCCTCCTCTATCCTGACTTCTTCTGAGGCCGCAGAGGTCCAGGGCTCCTCAGGACAGCCTCCAACAGTATAGACAGAGGCAAAGAAGGCATTCAGTAACTCCGCCTTCTTTTTATCCTCTGTCTCCAGGACCCCCACCTCATTCATCAGTGGGCCTACATTGCCTCTAGTGTGGGTTTTAGCTGCAATGTATTTGAAGAAGCCCTTTCTGTTGTCCTTGACCTCTCTTGCAAGGTTTAATTCCAAGGAGGCCTTAGCTTTCCTAGTTGCCTCCCTACATCCTCTGACAACAGACTTATATTCCTCCCAAGTGGCCAGCCCCTCCTTCCACGATCTGTACACCTTCTTCTTCCACTTGAGTTTGCCCAGCAGTTCCCTGTTCAACCATGCAGGTCTCTTGGTCCCCTTCCTTGACTTCCTACCTGTTGGGATGCTCTGATCTTGAGCTCGGAAGAAGCAGTCCTTGAATGCTAACCAACTATCTTGGGCCCCCTTACCTTCTAGTACCCTGTCCCATGGGATTTCCCCTAGCAATTGCTTGAAAAGGCCAAAGTTGGCCCTCCTGAAGTCCAGGGTTGTGATTCTGCTAGCTATTCTGGTCCTGCCACATGAGATCCTGAACTCTACCATCTCATGGTCACTACAACCAAGGCTGCCCTCAACCTTCACCTCTTCAACCAGACCCTCCTTGTTAGTGAGAGTAAGATCCAGCAACGCTCCTCTCCTAGTTGGCTCATCCACCATTTGCATCAGAAAGTTATCATCAATGCACTGGAGGAACCTCCTGGACTGAGGATGGCTGGCTGAGTAGGCCTCCCAGCAAATATCAGGGTAGTTGAAATCCCCCACAACAACCAGGCCCTGTAATTGCGAGACTGCTCTCAGCTGCCTGTAGAAGGCCTCATCACCCTCCTCATCCTGATCCGGTGGCCTGTAATAGACTAACCTTTAAGGACTAACCTTAAGTCGCTGCCGCCGCTTTTCGCTGCTGCCGCCGCTGTCAGCTGTTTGTTCTGGTTTCACCGCGTTTAAATCGCCCGCGGTGCCTCCGGCTACGCCCCCTCCTCTCCTGATTCGTTGCCGGGAACCTCCGGGTCCGGGTCCGGGTCCGGGGTCAGAGGGAAGCAGCTCGGGGCTGATGCTCGCGGGGGGCTCAGGGGGGGCCCAGAGCACGAAAAACCGCCCGGTTAAGCCCGATGTCGCCCTCGCCCCCGCACTAACCTTAAGTCGCTGCCGCCGCTTTTCGCTGCTGCCGCCGCTTTTCGCTGCTGCCGCCGCTGAATTTTAATGGTGTAGGATTTTTACAGAAAAAAACAAATCAGTTTATACTTTTGTGATAGGTGGGTTTATTGCAATGTTCTTTCCTCAGGCAGATGGTGACATAAGTCTGTGTTCATGTTTTGAAGAAAAATAGTAAAAAAGTTAATGCAGTTCTAATCTGAAGAATGACTGTAAATGCAACATCATTTTTTTTTTTTTTATGGATCTGTAGTTTCAATGCCATATATACACAGCTGAGCTTCCTACAAGATCAGTCTACTATCTGAAAGCCAAGTTGTCTTTTTGAACACAATAGATTTCCCACTTTATTAATGTGAAGTATCTGTGCAGCTCCATTGTTTTCAGAAGCCTACTGATGGTTAAATGTACACAGTTCTCCTGACTTTTGTGTAAATGCAAAATGTGAAGATAACAAGACTGGTATGGGTCATCTCACAAATGAGTTAATAGTTCTGTTGAGGTCGAATAAGGACAGAAATGATTTGTTCTCCTTGAAGCATTTAGCTTTTGTAAAGCTGAGGATAGTGGCCTCAGTTTGGTTTTGTTGCAAAACACAGATGTGACAATATGCCAGGGAAAGGTTGCAAAATAAGCATATGCAATTTTTCATAGGTACTTTCTAAAATAGATTCAGAATTTGAACTTCTGTAGTTCCTACTTTATGCAAAAAGCTCTATTTAAATATTACATGGACTACCAAAATTGCAAGTAACTTTTCACAACTGATGATTCAGGAAAATATTATTTTGTGGTCCCGATGTTCCCATGCTAACAGATGTTAATATGTTGTTGGCTTTAGAGGTAGCAGTGATTCTTGATTTAAAATAGTAAGTGTTTGGACCAGTGTGCTTGTTGAGCAGTGATCTTAGAAAACTATTTCTTGCCTTTGAAAATCAATCTGAAAAGTCAAAAGTCTTTTAAATGCTAGTAATCCTCTGAAATCATGAGCGTACCAAAGTGAATCGTGAAAAGACTATTGTTTAGTTTTTAGTAGTCTCTACAGGTAAGCATCCACTTAGGGTTGTCAAATGCAGGAAACGCTATCAGAAGTTTCCTGAAAAAAAGCAGTTAGATCTGCTATCTTATGTTAGGGCTGCTTATTACAAATATTAAAACCCCAAACATTAGGGTTCTACGGAGCTGGGGATTTTGTTAGAACACATACCCAAGTCATTCATTTTTTTCTAGATTTGAGCATAAATCATGATAAGATTTAAATAAATTTAAATACATTTTTCTTAAACTACTAGATGTACTGCTAATGCATCTCACGATATCTTTAAATGGTATACAATACAAAAGAATTAGAAACGTGTGAATTACAAGTGATGCAAAAGAAAGATTAAAAGATCTAACATGATAAAAAGAGAGGGAGAGGATGAAAATGAGTATGCACATTTACTAAATGTAAAACACTGAAGTGATATTTGCACTAGTAGAAGTATAAATCCACCTTGTATTTTTGTTTGTTTTTAAGACAGCTGCTCAGTAACTGTGAGATTGTGTACTGCCATGTATTTGTGAGTTGCTTATGAAACAAAGCATTTAGATCTATGTTTTTCAGCCTTGAAAAGCCTTGCATTTTTTTATAGCTTTAAAGAGATTTACTCTGTTGAATGAAATGTATTTACAGCTCCTCAAATGATTTTGCTGTTTGGCCTGAGAATTCAGTAGTGGGCAAGAACTGTTATAAAATAAAACCAAACTCTAGTCTTAGAGATTGCACATCATCATTTCATGCTGGAGGGTTTGGGCAGAAATTCTTCTCTTGTTTCAAATCCTAAGTTTAAAATGTAGCATCTGTTTGTTTTCCTCGGTTGCAGTTTTTCAGGGGTTTTGGAATCCAGGAACAATTGGCTGTTACAGCCTGACAGAAACATAATTTTCTTTTTCATTTTCCATCCTGCTTTCAGATGCTTTGCATGCCTACTTTGGGATTTGTGGCTTGTCGTTAATTGGAGAAACTGGTATTTGCAAAGTTCATCCTGCCCTGAATATAAGCACAAGAACCTCAGAGCACCTTCACCACCTCCATCAGATCTGGAAAACAAGGACTCCAAACAATGTTCAGATGACACACACATCTCTACATGAATGATTTAGACTTGATTTTAGTTCTGATAGCATAATTGTAGCCCAAGGTTAAAAGCCATGTATAACCAGCGTGCTCTTTTAAGTGCTGAAGTCATACAATCAGATCTGTGTTGCTGGCATCATTTTGATAGGTAATTGCCTCCAGACAGTTATTCTGCACTGGAGAAAAAGGAATTTTGGATATATAGAAGTTTGTCACTACAGATGGTAAATAGATCTTCAAATGGCTTTACTTCTAAGAAATACCTTGAGGCAATTGAATTTAATTTTTATTTTTTTATTTTTAAAATTCATGCATATTGTGTCAAAATATATAACGGGAAAATATTTTCAAAATCTGTTTACATATCATACAGTATAGTACAGAACCTTGAAGTTCTTTATGACCTTAATGTTTGACATATTTTTGGGTAAAGAATCTCCCATATTAAGTCTCAGTTAAAAGTTACCTTTTATCATCTACTTTCAGATTCCATAAACTTTATTTGTTTTTTTTTTTAAAGTAGATACAAATAAAATTATTTTATTCAATATGGTGGACTTTTATAGTTCTGTGGTCTTACTAAATGGATTTCAGAATTCTACTGAGTAGTTTCTACACAGATGCAGTGAATCATTAGCCAGACACAGTGTTTTGGACTGAAATATTCTCTTCATGGGATATTAATGAGGGTACAGTGTATTGATGTATAGCATTAAGAGATATTCAGCACAGAATAGCTGTGTATGAGAGAAGCATTAGAACCTGTTTCTGAAGTCAAGCCTTTGCAATACATTAAAATTATACAACTGTATTTTGATTTTTTGGGATATTTTTCTGTTTTAGTGTGAAATTATTCTGAGTTTCTTAATGCATCTGTGTAAAGAATGAAACATTGAGCTTTAAGATAAGTTGGTAGCGGTTTACTCAGAGAGAGAGGATGAACATTCTCAGCTTATTTAGTAGTAGTGCCTTAATTTGTGTGCTTGAAATGCTCTGTGCTGAGTTGACCTTGGCTGACCACCAGGTGCCCACCAAGCTGCGCTCTCACTCCCCCTCCTCAGCGGGACGGGGGAGAAAATAAGATGAAAAACTTGTGGGTTGAGATAAAGGCAGTGTAATGAAAAAGAAGCAAAAGCTACACATAGAAGCAAAGCAAGAAAAAGGAGATTTATTCTCTACTTGCCATCAGCAGGCGATGTCCAGCCCTGAGGAGAAGGACTTGGGGGTGATGGTTGACGAGAAGCTCAACATGAGCCGGCAATGTGCGCTTGCAGCCCAGAAGGCCAACCATATCCTGGGCTGCATCTAAAGCAGCATGGCCAGCAGGTCGAGGGAGGTGATTCTCTCCCTCTACTCTACTCTCGTGAGACCCCACCTGGAGTACTGCATCCAGCTCTGGGGCCCCCAACATAAGAAGGACATGGAACTGTTGGAGCGAGTCCAGAGGAGGGCCACGAAGATGATCAGAGGGCTGGAGCACCTCTCCTATGAAGACAGGTTAAGAGAGTTGGGGTTGTTCAGCCTAGAGAAGAGAAGGCTCCGGGGGGACCTTCTAGCAGCCTTCCAGTACCTGAAGGGGGCCTACAGGAAAGCTGGAGAAGGATTTTTTTACAAGGGCATGTAGTCATAGGATGAGGGGTAATGGTTTTAAACTGAAAGAGGGTAGATTTAGATTAGATATTAGGAAGAAATTCTTTCCTGTGAGGGTGGTGAGACATTGGAACAGGTTGCCCCAAGAAGTTGTGGATGCCCCCTTCCTGGAAGTGTTCAAGGCCAGGTTGGATGGGGCTTTGAGCAACCTGGTCTAGTGGAAAGGTGTCCCTGCCTGTGGCAGGGGGGTTGGAACTAGATGATCTTTAAGGTCCCTTCCAACCCAAACCATTCTATGATTCCTGGGAGGTAGGGCCTCAGTCTGTGTAGCAGCTGCTTCGGAAGACAAATGCCTTAACCACAAATGCCCCCCTCCCTTTCTCTTAGCTTTTATTGCTGAGCACAGCATCATATGGTATGGCACATACCTTTGGTCAGTTGAGATCAGCTCTCCTGGCTATGTCCCCTCCCAACCTCTTGCCCACCCCCAGCCTACTTGCCTTTGGGGGTGGGGTGTGTATGTGTGGTGTTGGAGAGACAGCCTTAATGCTGTGGGAGCACTGCTCAGCAATAACCAAAACATTGGTGTGTTATCAACACCATTCTAGCTACCAATACAAAGCATAGCACTGGGAGGGCTGCTATGGGGAAAGTTAACTCCATCCCAGCCAGTCCCACTACAATCTCCACCCCTTATTCCATACCATTTGTGTCATGCTCAGGTCCCACATAATGTGATACAGTTATATATCTTCTAACCATCCCGTTGTATCTATTTCTCATTCCTGAAATCCCCTCTTACCAACACTTACAACTTATACTACATACTTAAACCGTCTTTATACCCAACATACAGATTTATACATTCTCATTAACTACTGTCCCCTGTCCCTTGACAGATAGGTAGATTTCCCCATTCTGTGGGCCTCCGCCACTCCCCAAAATGTCCATAAGAACAGGCTATGACTTGAGCCCCATCTGTCAAGGTGGTCACTCAGGACAAGAGAAGCAGCATGGTCGATTGTTGGGCACCAACACCAGCTTGGTTTGGGTCATTGCTGCACTCATCCGGTTCTTTGCGAAGCTCATTTTTTGTCAGTTCAAGTAGTTCCTGCTACATTAGTTCCTACAACATACAACTCATACCATGGATTATTTTTCCCCCCAAGGTTAGATCTCCTTGAGGTACACACTGGATCTTCCCATCCTTCTGCATTACCCACCAAGTGCACACACATCCTTGAGCAAAGACAGTCCCATGAATGGGCTTCCTTTTCCCAAGGGAGGAGCAACCCACAATGCCTTCCCCAGCCACTTCCCTGTGTGCACAACAGGGACCTTATCTCTTCCCACAGTATGTAGGGGCTTTGTTTAGTCAAGACCAGGACAGTTAGCAGATCCTCTGGTGTTAACCAGCCAAGTGGCTTCTGCTAAATTTATCCCAGTGCTTCCATGCCCCATTGCCCAACGCTCTCAACATAGTCTTTAACAGTCCATTACATGTCTCATTCTTTCCAGAGGCTTGTGGGCAATAGGGGATGTGATACATTCAATCAATGCTATGTTTCTTGGCCGAGGAGTTTATGAGGTTATTTTGGAAATGAGTCCTATTGTGTGACTCAGTTCTTTCTGGGTTACCATGTTGCCACAAAATTTGCCTTTCAAGTCCCAAGATGGTGTTTTGGGCAGTGGCATGGTTTACAGGGTATGCTTCTAGCCAACTGGTAGTTGCTTCCACTATGGTGAGTATGTGGCATTTGCCTTGGTGTATTCGTGGCAGTGGTCCAATAGAGTCAATTTGCCAGGCCTTGCCATATCGAAAACACAGTCACCACCCTCTGTTCCAGGGAGACTTTACTTGTGTGGCTCACTTGATTGTGGCATATGTTTCACATTCATGAGTGACCGGCGTGATGGCCTTCATGGTCAGGCCCACCCTTCAGTCACGAGTCCATCTGTATGTTGTATCTCTCCCTAGATGTCCCAATGTTTCATGGGCCCACCGAGCTACAAATAGCTCACCCTTACGCTCCCAGTCCAGGTCCACCTGAGCTACTTCAATTTTGACAGCCTTATCTACCTGTTTGTTGTTTCAATGTTCTTCAGTGGAGCTGTTCTTGGGCATGTGAGCATCTACATGTCATACGTTTAGAGCGATGTTTTCTACCCAGGCAGTGATGTCCTGCCACAATGCAGCACTCCAGATGAGTTTACCTCTGTGCTGCCAATTGGTCTGCTTCCACTGCTGTAGCCACTCCCACAGGGCATTAGCCACCATCCATGACTCAGTAGAGAGAGAGAGTACTGGCTGCTTTTCTCGTTAAGCAACCTCTAGGGCCAGCTGGATGGTTTTTACTTCTGCAAACTGACTTGACTCGCCTGGTCCTTCAATGGCTTCAATGACTTCTTGTGTAGGACTGTCGGGTTCCGGATTTAAGGTCCGCCTCCAAAGCAAATCTAGAAATAAAATGCAGACAGTCCCCGTCCACCCCCCCTGCTCCCCGAGAGAGAGAGAGGGAGAGAGAGAGACCCGCCTAATTAGTAAAAAAAGAGCAAATCTAGAAATAAAATGCAGACAATCTCTCTTCCAAGAGAGAGATCCGCCTAATTAGTAATTCCAGTGCAGCCCACGTGCGGCGTGCCTGGTTCAATGAAGACAGCCCGCGCGCAGGGCCCGCAAAAAATATAAATAATTCCAGTGCAGCCCACGTGCGGCGTGCCTGGTTCAATGCGAACACCCAGTATGCTTAACCTGCCTGTAGGTAAAGCACCCCCAAAAAATCCTGACCCGAAATATTAAAGATTCGTGATCCTTGAGTTCGGACAAAGCACAACCGAGGCACGGTATCAACAAACTTGGCTCTGACTTTATTAGGTCCAACAATGAGGCAACTCAATATTCAAGGAAAAGAGAGAGAGAGAGAGGTAAAAGAAAGAAAGAAACAGAGAAAACAGTTGAAAGAGAAAAAATATTCACCACCCTGAGATCCAGCGGCGTCCCGCGGGAAATTCTTCCTTCCTACTTGGAAGATGGCGGTGGGGTCCCGCGTGGTCGAGCGATCCAGCCTCTTTTATAGAGTTTTTCGGCAGAGTCATGTGACTGGGAGCCGTCAGTCAACAGTTCGCACCAATCACAGGTCCGAAGGCGGGACATGTCCGGTTCCTGCGCCATAGGATTGGCCCCTTGCCAGGCTGTCACCGGAGACACACATCTGGAGGCGGGTGGAGGGCGGGCGCCTAGCTTATTGCGTCATCTTGCATTGCCAGGCTCAGGCATTCCAGGCAGCCGCCATAAGATGTCGCCCGAGCACGTGGTTTACGATTTCTGAGACAATGCTCAAAAGGAAGGGGACAGATCCCCACACCACCCCGTGGCTCAGAAATTGTCAACATATAGTCAGTAGTTCGATTCCAGGGGGTGTAGAAAGGTTCGATTCCAGGGGGTGTAGAAAAGTTCGATTCCAGGGGGTGTAGAAAAGTTAGGACAGAAAAAGATAACAGGTTAAAAGAAGGAAAAGGGAAGAGACAAGGAAATGTAGAAAGGTAAGGATAGAAAAAGATAATAGGTTTTGAAGAAAGACAAGGGAAGAGTAAAGCATACAAGGAAATAAAGATAAGTCCAATGACTTGTGATTGGTATCATTCTAATAAACAGAATGAGTCACCTCTTCTTCTTTACAGAAGTCTAACAACAACAATATCATCAATAATGATAAATAGCTTTTGATAAAGTTATAGTGCAACTATAACATGTAAACAAAATGAGAAAAAGTTATACAGTGTAAACACATTTCCATTATCATCAATTTTCAGGAAACAATTACAGTCATTTAACTTTGGCACAAACTCGTTCTTCTGTTAGCAGGTAATCGAGAACCAGCCAATCTTGATTGGCTCTCGAGCACCGCTGATTGGTTCATTGGTGTTTCAGGTTGCGGGTCCATAATACTCAGTAATTCGTTGGGGATCATATAATTTGATTCCCAATTCTTAGCTGCCAATTTTCCAAAGTATGAAGCATATCATCCCAATATACCATACCCCAGTCCAATTTTTTTGGTAGTATTTTGAATGCATGGTGCCCGCAAATCCAATAATGACCTTTCAGGGTTCGCATCCCATTTGCAAAGGACTTGGCCATGATCTGGCAGGGCGGTAGTCCTTTGACTCAGATGGTTCCCAGGCCAAAGGGGTTCCCTGTCACACCACAGTTAATGCAATTAATTTAATTCCATCCCCATTTGCATTACCATGCTCCTGCTCATTGTTTCCAAACACAATTTGTACCTAATATTTCCCCAAAGTGAGTGTAATCAGTGGGGGACCAGAAAATCTTCTCCCACCAGGGACTGATTGTAGCACCCTCCCTTTTGGGTGTAACTAATACAATAGTGACCAGGAGCAGGGTGTTGCATAGGCCAAGATGAGGGTGATTCTTTTCACAATCCACTCATGAGCAAGAGAAATGGAGATCCACAATCAACTTTTCAGACCAAATGGTCCGCCACACACCCAGCAATTAATAAGATTAAAAGCTTGAGTAACCAATTTTCCCAACAACAAGAACTCATTTTCCCCATGTTAAACCTGAGAACAAGGAAGCAAGGTTCTCGCCGGGTAGGCTTTGAACAGTATAGGCGAGACAACATACAACTGCCCAAAACAATTTGTCAATAGTGATAAAGGCACATTGCAAAAATTATTAAGGCTATACAATTTAAAACTATACATTCAATCAAAACTTCCATTAAATGTTGCTTTCTTCTTCTGCTTCTCTGAACTTCTATCTTCCGACCTGCAAAGGAACAGAAAAAGAAACTTCTCGGTCCTATTAGTGAAAGGACCGGATGAGGTTTTAGTTAAAATGATGGAACAATCCATCGTGTATTAATTTTATGCTCCTTTCCCAGGGCATCTTTTGCTTTCCATGCATATTCATTGAACGGAGCAACAAGTACCAGTGGAACTTCTCCCACGGTAGGGAGTTTTACCAGTACTGGTTGTCCTGGATGATAAGCT